>NC_031799.1:24107716-24202661 GCF_001522545.3 Parus major
TGTGCCCCTGCAGCCCATGGGGATCCACAGGGATGCAGAGATCCACCTGCAGCCCCTGGGGAAGGTGCCTGTGCCAGAGAGGGTGGATGCCTGGAGGAGGCTGTGGTCCTGTGGAAGACTTGATGGAGAGAGGGGTCCCTGCTTCCAGGCCGGAGCAGCCTGTCCTTGGAGGGCTGCTCCCTGTGGAAGAGTGACCTCTGCCACCGCAGTTTTGGGAGGACTGTCTGCCCATGGGAGGGACTCACACTGCAGCAGTTTTGGGAAGACTGCTGCTCATGAGATTGGAACCATGATGGAAAGCTCACAGAGAACTGTGTCCTGTGGGAGGAACCCCATGGTCTCAGAGGGGAAGGACTCCTCTCCCTGAGCAGTGGAAGAAAATCTTTGATGAACTGACCAAAACCCCTAGGCCCTGTCTCCCAGTGCTTTTGGTGGGAAGGAGGAAGGGACTGGGGAAACAAAAGGTGTATTAAGGGCTTATTTTGCTTCTCATCACCCTCCTCTGATTTTGTTAGTAATAAATTGTCTTTGTACCTTTAAGTTGAGACTGTTTTGCCCTTGGAGTGTTTTCTCCTGGTCATTATTGCAACTCATGAACCCCTCCTTAATTTTCTCTCTCTCTTCTACCCAGCTGTGGCAGAGGAGGTGAGCAAGCAGCTTTCATGAGTGCCTGGTGTTAAGCTGTGACATGTCAAACCATGACAGGAACAAAGTTTTGGGTTGTGTGTCTGTAAAAGTTATTACTAAAAATGTTAGTTCACACAGTTTCCTCCAGGTTTCTCTTTTCATGATGTAGCCTGAGATTTTTTGCTAGCTTCCTTTTCCAGACAAAATTTTTTCAAGGCATTAGCTCATCCATTTGTTGTTTTGGTCCTTTTAAGCATCCTTTTAAGCAATGCACTACTTGTTCCTGGTTAGTGGTTAGACATCTGTTAGAAAATGGAGGAAGTATGGAGATTCATCATTGCAGGGACACTTAGCACTAGACTATTCATATTGGCATAATACTGGTAAATGAAGACAAAGTTTAGCCAGTGCTCATTTTCATACGTGACTTAAGTAGTGGGACTGATGTTGCTGACCATGTTGTGTGGCTAAATGCTTGCAAGCAGCAGTCTTCTTTCATATTCTTTCATAGCACTTCAAGCACTCCAAGCACAGCGGTTTGCTTGGCTTTGACTAGCTTTGACATCAGTGATTTCTTTGAAAACTGTTTTTATGTTGGGAAGAATGCAAGGAAACATATTTGTGATGTAAAATCTACTATTCCCACTCCAGCTTGCCTTCCAGCTCCTTCCTGCCAGAGATCAGCTATCTCACCTGGAAAGTTCCCCAGAACAGGCAGTAGCTCTGGTGCTGCAGCCCTGGTCTTACATCTTGTGTTAACTCCTCTCACTTGATCAGGATAATGGGGAGACTCAGTAGGCAACAATTGTCCATCGGTGAAATTGTGGTGTCCTTACATCCTGCTTTCTGCTAAGGAATGAGTTAACTCTTGTATGTGTTTCTTTTCTCTGTGGACTGACCTAATGCTTGCTTATAAGAAATACTGTGCCTTGAGAAAAGACACAGGGGCAAAGGAAGGTCCCAAAGGGCCCATGAAGGTGCTGGCTGTGCTAGTGGAGGCAAGTTAGGGAATATTTGTCTTCTCTCTGAGGACAGTAGCTCTTTTGGCTGTGTTTCTGCCTTTAGTTTCAAGCTAAGATTAATGCTTGGTTGCAGAGACTTTGGTTCCTGCCCCCAGCAGTATTTTACACTGTCATTTATCTCAGTTTTTCCCACTGTAGGATCCTCTTGGGAGTGGAGCAAGACAGCAGTTTGCTGTCTTTCGAGGCTTGGAGGGCTTTAAGATATTCAACACTGCAGAAGCAATTTAGCACCCCAGAAGATCAAATTTCACTCTAGAAAAATTCAAAAGTAAATGAAGCTCTGGCTTGAATTTCTACAGACTAAATGGATAGATAATGAAGGCAGTATTTCCAGCAAATAGTCTGGGCATGGGCATATAATAGGATGTAACTCAGATATTTCATACCACCTTCTGTCTCTGTACCTGGTCACCTACAAGCTTTAGTCCACCCATGGTGGCCTAATTTACTCCCTTTAATTTGAATTTTGTCCATTTTTCTGCTTGCAAAACAACTATATAGAGGCTTAAAAACATTTAATACTCCAGAACACACAGTGAGTGTTTGTTACAGGTTCATTTTAGCTGTCCATAGGCAATTGGCCAAGACTGTTTGGTGCATTACTGCTTGCTGTCAGTGTGGGATGATGGGCACTGAAGAAACATTGTATCACTTTTGACAATGAACTGCCTGCCTCTGAAACCAGCACTATGCAGTGGAAATGACTCTGCAAACATTTATAACCTCAGCTAACTTCAGAAACCTTTGTGGAAATGCTATGAACTAGATCTTGCTTGTCCAAGCAGTGCAGAAAGCAAGCAGAGTATAAAAACCATTAAAGCCAACTTGTGGTAACACAGTCAGTTTGAATGCATGCTAATGAAAATGCCTGTTTTAATTACAATTTTAACTCTAATTCACACTTTAGCCATATTCAGCAGCAGAGCAGTTACACAGGTCTGTCAAACAAACATCTTTAAAACTTCCTTTATTTAGCTAAATAGACACTTTTGAGACTTAGCTTTATGGTTTGTTGCTGTTGGCTAAATTCTTTGTGTACCCAAATTAATTTATTCTGTAATTTTGTGGAAACCTACTGGCACATGCTGTGTATTTCACGGGAAAGTTACAGTTTTCTTACAGCTGTTGCAAGAAAATGAAGACATGTTTCTGATGGACAAGTATGTTTGGAGAGTATTTTTGTTAGTGATCTGTAGCTTTTGTTACTGATCTCTGGCTCTCAAAAAAAAATCACATAAGAATGAAATCTCACTTTTTGCAGTGAAATTTGTAATAAGAATTTTGCAGGGAAGCCACAGCTAGAATTTGTTTAGGGTTTTGGTTGGGTTTTTTTGGTTTGTTTGTTTGGTTTTTTTGTAAGCTTGTGAAACACTTATTGTACAAAGATTTGAAAATGGAGGCTGATCTTTCAGTTTTTACATTTTTGTCTTTGGATGAATGAATCTGAATAATGATGAAAGTGTTGAAATAACACTTGAAAAAAACATTAGGTTGTCTACAGTGAAGTGATTACGAAGGCCTTATCTACACCCAAGAAATTAAAATCCATCACAATCATGTATCAAGAGCTCTGAAGTTGGTGGAGGTTTTTAGTGGGTAAAAGTTGTAGCAGGATTAGTGCTTTCTAATTCCAAGTTTATTCTCAAGACAATGGCAAAAAATGACTTAATTCTGAAAGTGATTCAGATGGGTTTTCACTGCTTCTCACAGGGGCTGGCTGATGAACTCTGATTAACTGCAGCTGAAAAGGTATAGGCTTACTCTTTTGCAGTCCTAGAGTAAAATTTGGTTTGATCCAACAGTAGATAGATCAGGGGAGAGCTATCCATGCTTGAGCTGGCATCATTGGGCAGGTTGAGAGAGGAGCTATTTCAGCTCTTTACTATGGAATTATGTGGGATGCCAAACTTGCTTGGGTGAGACTTACAGCTTGGTCTTACTACAGCATCCACAGTATTTTGTGAGGGATGAACAGGAAAAGGTTGTAATTTGGACATTTCATTTAATGGTATCTAAACAACTGTAGCAGCAGGTCTGTTGCATGAAGGATCCATATGATGTGGCAGAGGGAAGCAGAATGCCTACTAAAGCTCAGTGCTGACCAGGTAACCTCAACTGTGACCAACTGGTGCTGTGAAGCAAGCGTGAAGGGAAAGACCTTCTAGTGAAGATGGGATACAAGTGTAAATAGCTGAAAATACAACTAAAGTTGATAGACCAGCTGCAGGCATCCTGCAAATTATGGTGGTCTGAGGCTGTGAATTTCAGCCCAGAAAAATCCTTCCACATGGAGGCAAGTTTTAGCTTTTTTTATCTCTTTCCACTGGGCATGATAAAGTACTTGGAAACTGTAAAAACATGACACTTTAGGAAACCTTTCTTTCAAGATTATTACAGGGTATTTTTTAAGCTAAGCAACAAGCTACTCTTTCTGCACTCTGCACACATGCACACACGGCTTTGCAGGATGAACCACACCTATTGTTTTGCCAGCAAAACAAACAGTGAGACTATAGTTTATTTGATTTCAAGACCACCTTCTGCATGAATGAAAAGTGGAGTGCTGGTCACCCACCCTTGTGTGAGGTAATCCATGAAGTGGCTCTATGCAAATGATATCCAAGTCCACCGTGTGCATCAAGCCAATGTCTTTTCTTAAGAGCCACATGCCTGTTGGGCCAGGTATTGGGAAGAGTACGTGTACTTACCTGTTTGACATAGGTTTGTCTTTCTGCTGATATTCTGTTCATTGTGAAGATGAATGAAAATATTTTTTAGCTTCCAAGCACTGTGATAATGATAATACTGTGGTGTACCCATGCATGCTGTTGGGAAAATATCAGGTAGTAGAACAGTGTCTAGGGTACCTGCAACTGATGCGACATGGGTTGAGAGCTGAAAGGTGGCTGATGAGGAATGGCACAGGAAGAGCAAAGGTGGCGTCACTAGAATGGTAGTGACTGGCCAACAGAGACCAATTTGCAGATGGTTTTTTTGTTGAGTATCTACTGTTCTCAATGCAGTGTTTCCCCAGGGAGAGAGCTCCACTTTCTTGGGGAAAGCCTGGGGTTCAGACAATCTGGAGTCAGTTGACAATGGACAGTACTTTCATACCATCTACTGTTCTTGCTCCTACCTGCTACTCATAACTTGCACTAATTTAGGTTGCTAGTTGTTACTCAGGAAAGTTTCTGCATGGAAATTTATTCTCCTTCCATACAGAAACTGGGTATCTGATGCTAGCAATTTGTGAGTGTGGCAAGGAGGACAAAATACCCAGTATCACAATGAGAATGCACTAAGATGTCTTGAAATATTTAAGTCCACTGTGTATGGAAATGTGTATTTCACCTGTCTGCTAGATACCTGCATTAAACCAGGTAAAAAGTTCTGCAGCAGTTCTCTGAACTTCAAAAACAGCAAAAATGGCCACAAACACAAAGAAAAACCTCTACATTGCCCTCTTCAATGGAAATGGAAATTATTTTATGGTGAGAGAGGAAGTGACAAATTTATGGATTAGCATCCATCTCTCCTATTCCCAACACTGAGAGTAAGTGTTTCCAAAATAAATTTTATTCAACCATATTAAGTCTTGTATCTTCACCTTTTCCTTCTCAAGCTTCTGTGCTGCAAGCAGAAGTGTGACCTTTTCCTTCACACGGTTCATTGATTTCTATGCTTGATAATGCAGGTCTTTCCTCACCCCTTAGACACCAAATTAAACTTTAATTTCAATGTAGGTGGAAGGACTGCTAAGTTTGGCTTCTGCTGAACACTCAGTGAGATCTTCTGGGAGTTAATTAGGCCTCAGGTCTCTTGTCCTTTCATCTCATTAAATCCTATCCCCCTCCCCACCCCAATATTTCCTTTGAAAGGCAGCTCCTTTTTCCCAAGCACCTTCTATCTTTCCTAGGTAATGACTGCAGCTTGCCTGCTTCTTTGCTTTTTATACAGGGAATGCCTTTTGCTGATAGCAGCTTGATTTGCATGCTGTCAGAAAACCTTTATCAGCATTGCCACGGATAACAGTAAAACAAACTGGTCAATTAGTTATGTACAGCTCATTTTGATTCCTTTGATTAGCTATGAACATAAGTAAACAGAAATTCACTTCAAACTCAGTACTTTGAGACAGCAAAAGGAACATCCTATAAGTACTTTCGGGGCAGATAAGGAGATCAATGGCAGGCATGTAATTCATCACAGTAATTATATGAGTTTAAACACTGTACTAATCCCAAGACTGCTCAGGAAGTTCTTCTGTTTTTTTTTTTTAATATCACAGTGTAAAAAAGCAGTCAGTGAGTGAGAGTCCTTCCATCTCCAGATAATGAAACTGAAAGTGTTTCATCATCTCATTCTCTCCACAGTGTTTTTATTACATGCTCTCATCTCACCCCACTCATCTACCTGCTGAAGCACTATGCGCTAGGAACAAAATTACCCCAGGTCAGCATATTCTGACTGCACTGCTCAAGTGAACACTGACTGAAGGGCCTTTGCTCTTACAAGCAGAGGACAGTGATTCTTGCTCTGTTTCCAGCCTCATTAAATCTCAAGTGTCCAATCTGAGTCACATCAGCAACTTTGACGCAGACACAAGGCTCCTAAATATTGGTGGTGAGCCTACACTTATTGATTCCCTTCAGGAACTTGCATTAGACTTCAGTGCTCACATCTTGGGGAGTTTGTTTCCTCGTGCTCTTGAGATGGAAAAGCTCCAGCGACACATTTCCAAAATAAATTTTATTCAACCATATTAAGTCAGGGTTCAAAAAAATATGAGACTCACTTGAAAATCTTGACACTCCTTCTGGTTTTAAAATATTCTAAGTCCTTAACTGTCTTCTAGAAAAGCAGTTGTCTTACATGATGACATTTACCAAAATTTTTCCCCAACCTTTTGTTGCAAACAAAACCTGAAATTCTCCCCAGACCACTTCAGGAACCTTTAAACAAGGTCTTACCCATGAAGAAAGGCTTGGTGAGGAGGAAACATAAAAGCAGTTCTTTATGAGTAATCCTCTTACGAAGTCATTGCAAACCTGCATTTGTAAATATAATGTCATCCCTCTTGAAGAAGTTCCTAATGAGGACAGTTGATGCCATGGATACCATTCCAAGTTCAGCCTTTTTTACCAAACTAACAGGATCCATCTTCTTTCAGCTTTTAATAGTGCCTAACAGCCCCATACCCCCAAACCTGCTAGGTGCTCTGTAGTAGCTCTCTGGATGCTGCCATTTTATACATGTCATGGAATACCCTGGGTAGGAAGTGATGTTGGGAGCTCTCTAGTCCCCCTGCAGAAGTCACAGCAGATACAATGTTCTATGAAGTTGCTCAGGGTGTCTTTCTGTCAAATTTTGAAAATGTCCAGGGATGGAGAATGGGGATCCCATGATGTCTCTGCACAGTCTGTTCTCAATCACTGTCACAGTTCTTAATCACTGTCACAGAGAAGAATTTTCTTTATGACCAGTTTGAACTTTGTTTCCTGCAAACTGTGATCACTATCCATTGTGCTTTGACTGTGCATCTCTCAGAAGAGGCAAGATTTGTGTTCTCTACAACTCTCTTCTCCACAGCCCTGACTAGATGGCTGAAGAGGATTATTAGAATTATTTTTATTTTCTCCCCACTTCCCTTATCCTATCTAAGGTCATATGCTGCAGCTCCTCACCATCTTACTGACCTCTGGACTCACTCCCAGAACTGAAGACTCCCAGAACTGAAGACTACTCCAGATGCAGCCTCACGAGTGCCAAGTAAAAGTGAATCATCATTTCCTTTGACCTACTTTTGATTCTTTTGCATTGTTACAAGAGCTTACTGTTGATTCAAAATTACTTTGTTCCTTCTAGGACACCAAGATCCTTTCCTGCAGAGTCTCCAGCCTGTACCCACACATGAAGTTCATTTACTTGTTTAGCATTTTGCATATCTTAGATCTAAGTCCACAGTAATCCTTTTGGCCCGTTTATACATTTTGAAAGGTAGGTCTGCCCCTCCTGCATTTTGGTTCCTCATATGTCAGATTTGCTGAAAATGGAAAATGCTGGTAGCAATCCTATTCTTTTTTGCAATGATACTAAATATTTTGTGCCTTATTGATACCTTCTTGCAATGCATGGGTCTCCAGATCCACTACCATTATCCTCTTCTGTGGAGCACCACAGCTGAGGAAGAAGTTGATACCCACAGCACTCTGATGTACAAAGAAGCAACATCTTTCTTGTGGTCTCACAGTATATTTTGTATACTTCCCTCCTCAAATCTAGCTTGCCATAGCTTCACTGTGCTATTCAAGTGGCAAAGATTCATCTTTAATGCCTGGCTTTGTGCACACGCTGAAAGCACACATTGTCGACTCAGAAAGCAATTGAAAGCAGGCAGTGATTTCATCTTAAAGAATATGCAGAGAAGGGCCACCTGCACACGTCTTTAGAAGTTTTAACAAAATCGCTGGTTTTAATTAAGTATCTTTTCTCGTGGAAAGGTTAGTGCAAAATCAAATGTCCTTTCCTATGATTTTCTGTCAATGAAAATTGTTCATTACAGATAGCTGTTAGAACTGTTAAAACTGCAAAAGCAAAAAAACCCTATACTTTTCATTAAGAGTCCACTGCTGAATCACATAGTATCTGCTTTGTTCTGTAGGTGGTAATAAGGTGTTGAAGAGCAGGTTCCTGGGAGGAGTGGACAAAAGGACTGATGTTTTAACAGATACAGTTCCCATCTTGCCCTAATTTTATCTCTGGAGCTGAATCTGTGCTGCTATTCCTTAGGCTAAAATTCTGTAGACCCCTCTGCTCAGGGGAAGTTTAGCATCATTTCAGCTTCATGTTCACATGGGTGGCTCCTCTCCCTTCAGACTCTGGTGCAGTCCGAATATAAATTGAGCCTCAGAACGGAGCAGCTGAATTACAGAGACGTTACAGTTTGTATCATGATAATTATACACTACTCACAGATAAGAAGACAGGTAACAGCCAATGAGTAGCTCCTTTTCCTTTCCTCTTGACTGGCAGTCAGCTGGTGAGGGAGAACTCAGAAGCAGATACCTTTCTACACTGAGATTTTTTAATTAATTTTTCAGCCTTTAAAGCCCAAGGGAAGGCTACCGTGCATGGGAAGCTATATTACAGTAAGGAGTCATTCATCCTACAAAAACAAATAATTGTTTTTAATCCCTTTTTTTTTCATCCATGACTTTTAACAATCAATGACAATTAACCGTTAGAATACTGCTCCTTGGCTAGCCAGAGAGAGTTGATCACACGGGAATCACTCTCACCATCCAGGGTGTGATCAAAGGAAAACTGATTTAGCCCCCTGCATCCACAGTTCATCACTGTTTGCATTCAACTTCCACAAACACCATCACACAGCAGCAGCTGCAAGAAAATAATTAAAAGAGCTAAATTGAAAAGAATTATATAGGTTAGAGAGTCCTCTTTTTCATAAAGATTAGATTCCTTTTGGCTTCACTAATAATTAAGCAGGACCATCTGTGACTGTGGCTATATAAATTATCATGCTCTGCATTCTGACTGCTTCAAACACCCTCTCCATGGTCCCATAAAGGAAGAAATAGAGACAGGCTTGAAGACCATCTGTTCTGAACTCTAGTTACCTTAGTAGCACCAAAGCTTCAGCTGGGGTAGCAGCTACAAGAGATGTAGCAAGATAACCACTTGTTTCACACCAGTACAGTTAAGCAGTGGGAGTGGTTGGATGGTAGAGAACAACTCTGCTGTCCTGGGAAGCAGGACACTCATCATGCAGTTCAGGAGCAGTGTTAGGATGACAATGAACTCTGGGTCTCCTGTGGGCTGGCACTGGGCAGAACTTGGCTTTCCTGTACTCTCCAAATCTTGTCAGAGTTGAGAAGTGTGAAGAAAATCTATTTCTCCATAGTGTATGGTCTGGCATGTCTCTGACTAAAAGAAGGACAAATATTCAAGAAAGGAGTAAAAGCACTACAAGTAGGGATGTAGCAAGGCAGAGGGTTTATCTGCATAGTACAGTGCTCATGAAGCAGGATTACTGTGAAATAGGAGTATCCAAATGAGTCATCAAGCAGCCTGATACAATACCAAGGCTAGCCCTGGTTCATGAAGTCCCTTGCAATGTTCTTTGATTCTCTGTAAATCCTCAGTATCTGGTCAGGGAAAAAAATCTCCAAACAAGAAAAAAAACCCCCAAAAATAACCAAAAAAACCTAACAAAACAAATAACCAAACAAAAAAAGTAAGCATATGGTCCCAAGAGCTACACAGATTATTCAAATAACCCACAGTCCAAAGGGTTGCTCGCACAGCAGGAGCCTGGGGATCTGGGTCTCTCTGTGCTGTCTAAGGATGTGGAGGAAGCTCTCAAGGCACCTTCAACTAACTTCCTTGTTCAGCTGGTGAGTTTTGAGGTGAAGAGTTACTCTGGGCTCCTTGCCATGGACTGACATGCTGCCTTTTTCCCTCTGTAGTCTGCCAGGGTGGCTGTAGAAGTATTACTACATCAGTTCTGAAACAGAACCTGAACAGAGTGAGGTGGTAGAGAGAGAAAGCAAAGAGGAGAGGAAAGGGATTTGGAAAGAAATAGAGAAAATGGAGAAATGGAAGATACAAAAAGGATATTTGAAATTGGGAAGATTGTGAATCTTGGAAATCATAGAGACATGATAGAAAAAGGAAAATTATAAGATAGGTCATAATTATAGAAATGAGAGAAAGGAGAATCTGGGGTACCTATGGAAAGAAAATAAGACAATAGGAGAAACAAGGTCAAAATAAGAGTAAAGAAAATGGAAGCTGACTGGCAAACAGTGAGGGAAAACAGTTGGAATGGAACAGTATGGGAAGATGCAGAGAAAAACACTGGTAGGAGAGAAAAGTCTGTCGCTGGGTTGTGGCTGGAGATATTTGAGGGAAGAAGGTGGCAGAGCAAAAATGCAAGGCTCTGGTTCTGGAGCAGACAAAAAATTACTTAGATGGCAAGAGAGCTGAAGAGAACATTGTGCAGGAAGGCATGAGGAAAGGGATGACAGGGGAAGAGATAGTAAAAAAAGCATGAGAGATGTATTTAAAGAATGACAGGAGAAGAGAAACTAGGAAAAAACACAGGTTATGAGGTAAGCACTTTCCAGCTTTTGTCTTGTTTCCACTCTCCTTGTAGTCTGTGCTTAGGCAGAGCCCTCAAGAATGGGATTTATATATTTTAAATCTTTAACAGTCTTTTCCAACACTATTTTCTTTCTCTCTGGCTTATTATGATGAGAACATACTGTGCCTCAGGTTGCTTCTGGGCTTATCTCTAAATTTTCTTTAGAAGAAGAAGTCTAGATTTTTCAAGTCACAGAGGAATATGTTCAATTTAAACCCCTAAATATATTTTCAAGAAGAATGCAGTCATTAGTACTTATTATTTAATTGCACATTACTTAGGGTGGAGGAAATGCTGAATGTATTATCTTCTCTCATGGGTGGCAATAAAATCTGCATGTGATTTAGGGAAACAATACAAACATTGGCTTTCTAATTTGTTCAGGGATTAAATCTGACACTTTAAACAGAAAAGACTGAGATTGGAATGTAATTTACTTGTATAAATACATCACTTGAAATTTACTTTTCCATTGTACTGACAAAAGCCTAGGTGGAAATGGAGCTACTTTTTGGTTTCTGACATGTTTATACTGGAAAAGACTAATCTGATCGAATTTGACACTCTTACAAAAAAGGAATTAAATTTTAGACAAATAGTAAAATTGAAACTCAGCAGGGCTCCAGACAACAATTAGCCAAGTGCTTAAGTTCAGGTTGTGATAATCAATCTTCCTGAGAAATGCCCAGTTCTAAGATGAAAGTTGCAAGTCGGTGGTAAAGTTTGAAGTGGAGCTATCAATTGTGCCACACCTGGTAGTAAATCCACACACACGCTTATGAAGACAGCCCAGCTGAGAAAGCCTACAGGGAAGAATCCAGTGTGATACACACCAAGGTGAATCTGCAGGGAAAAGGCTCCAGATAACCCAGTCATTTGTGATTTCAAGAGAGTGTTTAAAACATTTTAGTTCCTAGTATCTGATGCAGTCAAACCTCAATTTTTTTCTGGATGAAAAGAGTGTGCAATATCCATAGATTTTATCCCATGTGCTTTCCAGGTAGAGACTGCTGCTAGTTCAAGAACTTGCTGTGTCTTTCTTTTGCTTGGAGTAGACACCCTAAAACTGACTGCCTTAGGGAAATGCATGCCTGTGAATACCTCATGTCTAGTAAGATGGTGTTATGACTACACCTAACCATCTTTAAGTCAATATAGAGGGCTTTTCAAATTGCAAGATAAATGAGATAGCAGTTCTCCCAAGACGGGTGAAGCTTTGATAAATACCATGAAAGAGAATTAGAGTACTAATTCTTTCTAAAAATACTTTAATAATTTTCTGATTCAGCTATGATTAGTTTCTCTCTTCTTTGCACCCTAGGAAACTAGTGAGTCAGCTATTTAATATCAAATCAGACCAAATTCTGCTCAGAATTAATAGCTGGCTGCCTTTTGGCAGCTTGCCCTCTGCATCTGAATGACTCCTTCCTTTCGCAAACGTATTTTCAGACCTGCTATTGATTGATTGAAGTGAATTGAATTATAAATCAAAGCCATGCTTCTGAATTGTCAGTAATCTAATCAAAGAGACAAAATGTGCAATAAAGATGACTTTTGTTGAGTGAAGACATTGATTTTGAAATTTGCTCTGGTGATATTTGCGATTACTTTTAACTGAAATATTTCCTGCTTTCTGAGTGGTTTGTTATCCTTGCACTTTCTTGTGGCTCATTGTGCTTTCGGATGTCTACATCCAGACATTTCCCTGGCAGCACGGGGACGAGACTTCCAGTTCTTCTCACTGTCTGAAGCTGTCTCATCTTGTGAGAGTTTCATCTTTGAATAGTGTGTGAGCTGCCACAGAATGGACGAACAAGAAACCTCAGCAACAAAGCTGAGTGCTGGGAAGATTCAGACCTACTTCTGTGAAAGTCAGTGGCAAAAACCCTGTTCATCAATGGCCTATCCAGCAAATGATGCTGGCTCATCAGTTGTGTGCAGACACATATCTCATGTAATCAGCTAGAACTATATAAACAAGAGAGCTGATTGCAAGGGATGAGTAAATACCACCCACAAATTCTTAGTTCTTTTGTTAGTTAACTGCTATATATAATCAGGAGTGGTTAATTTAGTAGTGGCTCAGTGTCCAGATCAATGATGAGTGGTGTCCCTCAGGGGCCTGTTCTGGGATTGGTCTTTAATGTCTTCACCAGTGACACAGACAGTGGGATTAAGTGCACTCTCAGCAAGTTTGCAGATAGACGCCAAGCTGTGGTAGGGTTGGCACCCCTGAGGAATAGGAGTCAACCAGAGGGCCCTGGACAAGCTCAAGAAGGGGACTTACCGAGGTCTCATGGGATTCAGCAAGTAAGTGCCAGCTCCAAGTGCACAAATAAGTGCCAACTGGATTGAAGTGACTCCAGGATTGTGGGACATGGGGTTGTATTTGTTAAAGAGGCTGAGGCTATTGCTCACCAGAAGGCCCAGGGGGAAGGCACAGCCGCAGGCTGGTCCGGAGTCGACTGAGGGGTGAGAGATCATTGTGAGCCAGGAGAGTCAGTTGAGTGACAGCTGGGAGTGAGATTGTGATTGGCTGGAGGAACGCGTGGGCAGCATACAAGCGGGGAGCTGATTGGATGATAGAATGCGCGGTCAATGTGAGAGCAGGAAGCTGATTGGGTGATAGGACACGTGGACAGCAGTCCCACAGCTGGACCAGCCTATGGGTGCCCTTTCTCTGTTAAATTCTGTTAGGCCTCAGTTTGGTTTCTGTTATGTCTGATGGAGATTAAAGGTATAAAAAGGGATGATTTATGCAGTAAAACCATCTTCTTTGGATGGCGCTTACAAATCCCCATTGCTACACAATTTCAACACAGGCTGGGGAAAAAAAAAAAGAGAAAGTTGAAATACTTGGAAGTACTGGTGAATGAAAAGATAAGCCATCACCCAGCAATGTGCCCTTGCAGCCTGGAAACCAGCTGCACCCTGGGCTGCATCCAAAAACACAGCAGCATGATTCTGCCCCTGTACTCTGCACTGGTGTGACCACCTGGAGTGCTGCATCCCGCTCTGGAGTTCCCAGTGGAGAAACACATGGAACACGGTTTGACCAGGTCCAGAGAAGGGCTGCAAAAATGATCAAAGGGCTTGAACAGCTCTTCTGTGAGGACACCCTGAGAGATCTGGACTTATTTTGCCTATAGTGATAAGGTAAGGGTAATGGTTTTAAACTAAAGAGGGTAGATTCAGACTAGGTACAAGAAAATAATTTTTTATGTTGGTGGTGGTAAAACAATGGGACAAACTGCCCAGGGAGGTGGAATGTACCTCATCCCTGGAAACATTCAAGGTCAGGGCTCTGAGAAACCTCATCTAGCTGAAGATGTTCCTGCTCATTGCAGGGATTTGGACTAGTTGGCTTTTACCAGTTTCTTCTACCCGAGCTATTCCATGATTTTATGAACCTGGTGATCTGTGAACATCTTTGCAGGTGCACCCTTACTGGATCCTGTGCAAAGATCCTTATGGATCCTAATAGATGCTTTTGTGTGACAATAATGAACAGTTTTGGTGATTGGAAAATATTTCCTATATACACACGTACATCAAAGGTGCTCAGGTGTAAGAATTTAAAAAGGCTATGTTGAGATGTTCCAGTCCCAAATCCCAGTGTAATTACACATGTAATAAAAGAGACACTTTTTTTTCTCCTGCTCTTACAGTGGTGGAGCCTGGAGGATAATATGTGAATCATTCAGTTGCTTCACTCCATTAGGCAGATGTTCTTCTTTCAGCCATTTCTTCACCTGCGTTCATCCACTCACAGAGACAGCCCCTGTTCTGGGTTTGCACTTGAGCACAGTTCAGTGAAAAGTAATGTCAGTTCCTTCCTCCTTGGATGATCCAATGGCATTACCTGTGATGTTGTCTGATTTTGCACTTGTAAGGATTCCCAGAGGTCCGGCCAAACAGCTGTGAGAGAATCATTTGGCTTTCGGTCCCCCCCTTCTAATAGAAATGTTCTCTGCCTGCCCTCCAGGAAATCACACAGAAATAAACTTGCTTGTACCCAAGTCCTTAAGTTCTGCAAAAACCATGTCAACAATTTCAAACTGTGGCATTTATTAAGATTTCTAGAGCATGCTGGGTTGCTCTCAAGCCTGGATTCAATACTTTGTCTATGTGGTTATAGGTGTTACAATATTAAGCTGACAACAACCAAATCCAAGTAGAGCAGTCTAGGGCTTAATTTACAGAGACTTCTGCCAGTCATTTCATTGCTGACTCCTGTGAATTTATGAATAGTATTTAGGCAGATTTCTGTCCAACAGTGGCATTTCTCCCACACAGCAATATTGCAGGTACTTGGTACTTTATACTTTATAGGATAGGCTAAGATCTTTCTAGGATAGGCAAAATTTCTATTTATTTGATTTTCTTGATGTCACTGGATGTCTCCACTGCCAGGCTGGGGAAGTGACTGAACACCTCTGACCTCCTGAAAGCCTCCTCTCAGAGATGACCTACAGCTTCATCTCAGGACTGTGTCCACCACCTGCACTGAGGAGCCTTCTACATCTTTATTTCCTCTTCTTTCCTCAAGGGCAGACACAGGACTGCATTTTTTTATTCTTGTTCTGATTCAAAATTCTCTCTGTTTACTTTTTTCAATGGCAACATAGATTTGAGTTTGTACAGGGGTTTTCTATAATACAGTTTCAAAAAATAAACATTTGTCCCTTAAATAAATATATTACCTTTGTGTTAAAAAAAAAATGCCTGCTGGTCCAGCACTTTGAAAACTGTGATTGTGTATTTGGCAATACACATCTTAAGAAAATAACTGTAAGACAATGTGTATCATCAAAAATTCTACCTGGACACAAATCATATCAAGGCAATGTCTCTAATTCATTTTCAACTTTCTGTAAAAGTCACATGAAATAGTAACAACCACTTTAGAAACCAGAGTGGGTTTTCTTTGCACCAGCTTTTTGCAATTCTAAGGGTTCATGCTGTCACATGAGTTCATCTTGTGAATTCCCTCCCTTGTTCCTGCTAATGTAATAAGCTTTCTCATTCATTTTATGTCAGAGGCACTTTTTCTTTACAGAATCCAGTCAGTTAAAGAGTAAGCAATAAGGATCCTAGAGACAAAGACTGCAAGTTGAACCACAAGTCTTATCCTTTCTACAGAGAGTGACAAAGAATTAAATAGGGTATCATCTACTGCAGTGACTCCTCACTGCGTGCCACCATATTTAAAATTTCCTTAAGTCAGCAGAGAACTGCATGTTTGACATATGAACAAAAGCATGAGGCACCTATAACATGATTTCATTGCAAAGGTATCAGAAAATGATGGAAAGCTTTCACAGAAGGTTGATTGCTGTTTTCCCTGAGAATCCCTTTCTCCAGTGCATAGACTAAGAATGTGGGTTTTCAAGCAGGCCTTTGGTTTTGAGGAAAGCAAAAAGATGTCTAAGGCCAACTTTGCTTTCCTGATGCACACACACTGAAGTCAGTGCTGCAGGTCTTGAAGAGTTTTAAAATGGGCCTTGCAGAGAGCATGTTGTATCTGTTTATGGTGACCATCTGAGTTGTGCACAAAGTATCCCTGACGTTGCACAATTAGACGTGCAAAGATGTAATTTGCAGAGAACTACAAAGGATTGCTCCACCTAGAAAATATCTTGAACCCACACCCATCTAAGCCTCTTTATGGTGATAATTTTCAACTGTTTGACCAAGCAACCAAACCACATGCCAAGTAAATTTCCATGGTGTCAGGGTATAGAACTTTTGTGAAGGAAGCATGTCAGAAATGTGGATGTACTGATTTTTGTTTGTACTGGCATAGCACATTCACTTCAGGTTACAATCACAGCTCCATAATTTCAAGCATGTACAAATGATGTCATCTTCTTGACTTGTTGGGACTTGGCAGGCTCAGCTTTTGTTTGTCTCATATTATCTATTTATTTATAGCATTTAGGTATTTCTTAAGCACATTCAAAATGAAAGAAAAAAAATTAATTTCTTATGACAACAAAGCCCGTGGGCAGGAAGGGGAGAAGGGGACTCATTCTCATAATTCTCATAATGTTCATGAGAGCTATTTAGAATGAATGACTAATAAGCAAATTAATCTGATGTCACAGTACACCTAGTCTGTAGCTGGACAGATAAATCTGGCCACAAACAGAAACCAAATTTGGCTGGCCTAGCTCATTCTAGAAAAAAAGCAGAACAAGTCCTTTGGCGAGCAATGATAGCATAGATTTAAACTCAAAGAGAAACCACAACCAATCCTGTTCAGTCCTGCTGCAGAGATCCCAGTCTGGTGGTATCAAGGTCAAGGAACTAGGTGGTGTTAAAACCCAGACCAATCAGCTGTCTAAACCCAGGATGTTCAAACCCCCTATAAAAAGAGCTGCTGTAATAAACTCTTTGCTCTTTGTCTTATGATCAAGAGGACTGGAGTTGTGATTTCTGTCTCCAGCCTATGATCACACCCAACAATCTGATGGTGGGTGCAGACTCTGTTGGTTTGTATAAGAAATAATATTTAGCAAAGCTGTCTTGGGAACTTTTAGAACACATATATTTGGATATATGCTGCTGTGCTGAAGCACCCTGTTTCTTAGAACTGATGCAATATTGATAAGAGGATTTTTGAGAACTAGGGCTGTCTCACTGCTCATTTGTAGAGGATGTGAAATTAAAAGGTAACCCTTCAATCAAATGACAGTCTTGAAGTAATCCCATTGTTGGACCATGTTCAAAAAGCTTTTCTTTTCACTTAGAATGAAACAAACCAAATCTCAAATCTGAAGATCCACTGCAAAATAAAACTGATGACTTTTGATCATCCCTGTGGGAGCTTCTAGACCCTTACTGCTGAATGAAATATAATGAACATTTCTCTGAGAAATAAATTTAATTTTCTCAGTTGCATTGTTCAAGGATTTTAAAGGCCTTGGGTTTAGTGATAAAATAAGTTTACATATTTTCTTATGTATTTTGTCTGAAATATGTTTTCAAACTATTCAGTTAATGAATATTTCAATAGGAACACATTATTAGGCTCAGTACTGAGGCTATAAAAAATCACAATAACTTTTGAAACCTATTATTATGTGGCTTTAGCTCAGTGACATCAGTGGTTCTGCTCCTGATTTACCTGGGCATGAGAGAGAGTATGAACAAGTTATCAAAATTATTTGCTTAAAAATTATTATTATGCTTAAAAAGCAAAATTTAAAAAAAAAAATAAAAATTGGGGGATGTAGCTCAGAAATTTAAACTTTTTTCCTCTTTAAGTATCTAGAAAACAGATTAAGAAAAGAAGGTAAAATAACAGTGAGAAAAGTGAATCCTGGTATTTCCTGAAGTGCCAGCACTGTTTACCTGCCATCTGCTCTGTCCTACATTTCTGCTGTTAGAAATGTAGGTTTGTATCCTTGATTTTACTGGTCCTCACCAGTAAAGCACCAGTAGTGCTTATCTGCTAAGCTGTATCAGCTAAAGCCAAAAAATATGTTTGGCAAATTGTCCCACTCCTGGAAGCAGGAAACATTCTTGGGGAAAAAAAATAAGGCATGGAGCAGGCAGTGGAATGCTGCCCTTTTTGCATTTGCCCAAATTCACTACAATCTGTGGTTTAGGGTCTTCCTGAGTCATAGGGTCACCAAATGGCAGGTGTATGCTAGCTTCTGACCAATTTTTTGCACAAAAATATCTGATTACTTTTTTAATGCATTTTTCATTCTGGTCTCCTCTGGCAAAGAGACCTACAGCTCATTAATGACTGGACTATTGCATCCAGCTCTGGAGTCCTCAATACAGGAAAAACAAATCTGATAGAGAGGGTCCAGAGGAGGAATGATGAAAGGACTGGACACCTGTCCTATGAAGAATGGCTAAGAGAGTTGAGATTGTTCAGTCTGGAGAAGGCCCCAGAGAGATCCTGTTGAGACCTTTCAGTACTTAAAGGGAGTTCATATAAGAGATGGAGACAGATTTTTTTATTAGGGCTTGTTGCAACTGGACAAGCGGTAATGGTTTTAAATTAAAACAAGGCATATTCAGACTAAATATAAGGAAGTACTTTACGATCAGACTGGTGAAGCCATGGAATGGGTTGCCCAGAGAGGTGGTAGAGGCTCCATTCCTGGAAACATTGGAGTTCAGTCTGGATGGAACTGTAAGCTCAACCATCATCTTGATCCAGTTGAAGATGTCCCCAGCCATGGCAGGGGTCTTGGACTAGATGACCTTAAAAGATTCCTTCCAACCCAAACTGTTCTATGGTTCAGCAGTGGTTCCCAAACCACTTGCAGCTGGCTGTAGACTAAGAGAATGGGGATGCGTGGACTAGATTGCTAATTTGGAGTCACTCTGTACATGAAACATTAGTGTATTGACAGACTTCTGAATTATATCCATTTGATTATTGAAGTCAATAATTGTGTGTGAGAACAGGTCCAGACTGGCTGCTTGTGGATGTGAGGTGAGGAGGGCAAGTTTCTGTTGTTTGCAAAATGGTCCAGCGCCCCAACACAGTATATCTCATGGAATCTGAGGCTCTATTTGTGAGAATTAGAGGAAGATATCAAATTTCCTTTGAACTTCAAAGGCATAAATTGAGACCACTGGGGATCAAATATTTTAACAAATGTTGTTTGGAATGAGTTTTGTTTGTGTGGATAAATTGTGGTAATTTATAAACATATTATCAAATCAGTTCACTTTATTTTGTAATCCTGGTGACAAGATTTCTTCTCTTTGTGTTTATTTCCGGGGTAAAACAACTTTGCCTCTCACTGCAAGACTGCTATTTGACCAACAATGGTAAGGTCAAGTATTGTTCAGGAAATGGTGTCTGAATGAATTTCCCTTCTGTTGTCCGTCAGTCATAGTAATTCTTTACTATGAATTAATGCCTAATAATCTCTTTAAACTGAGAGCCTCCTCTTTAAATGAACAGTGACTGAATCTACTCCACACCCCCTACTCTCTGGGAAAAGAGGAAGAGAAGAAGCACTTGCAGAGTAGATAATAGAGCTCTGTATATTGTAAAGAAGTTATTGCCCTTCTTTATTACCAGAGCATTATCCAATTGAAGTACCCTTTGCAAAACAGTTTATTCAACTGTGCTCGTATAAAGTCCTTGTTTAGCTAAAATGTCTTATCTTCTCTGTTGCCACTTTTGTACCAATGCAATAGGAAGGCTCATCCAATGACCTTGAGCCACTCTCTTCCTGTTTCTTCACATAAAATATTTATACTTTATAAACATTAGTGATTTTGATCTTTCAGCATATGTTGTTACAATATACTGTATCCATTATCCCTCATTTATTTATTCCAGATATTATAGTACAGATAATTTTATCACCCATAATTCAATCATTAAAAAGTAGAGTACACTTACAGTTGGGCTTTGTTTTTCATTTTGATTGATTTGATGCACCTAAAATTTACACAAAAGTCTGTGATGGAAAATTATGGTGTTTGAAATTTGAGTAGTTGGTCATCTTGGGAATGAAAGGTGTCCTAATTTCATAAAAATGGGTAATGGATTTTAGCATCCTCTCCAAAAACATGTTCTAAGATTTATCTAAGTTTATCTATCCAGTGTCTTGGTGTGAACCTAGTGTTTTAATGGGTAGAAGGACATGAATGGAAAGTTTCCATTAAATAAGTTTTCCCCCCAAAACAATTCATGTCTCATTAATTTTTGTATAAACTTCATCCTGGTACATTGGCTTCTTTACCTTTATAGACCATATAGCTGATCCTGATTAGAAAGTATTTCTGTGTCTCGTTGGATCTCAATTTCACTCTGTGGGGATGACTATATACTGTGTTTTACTGAGTCAGAAGTGATATATGAAATCTGAAGTTAGATCTTGTTCTGAATATCAGAGATAGTCTCTAAAAGAGAATTATTCAGGGTAATTCAGATTCAGATTTTTTTTCAGATTTTTTTTGTTTAATCCCAGCTGTTTCATGATCCCCACACAGCCATTAGCTCACTCCCCACTGTTGGGGTGAGGGTGAGAATTGTGAGGGTAAAAGTGGAAAAACATGTGGGTTGAGATAAAGACAGTAAGAGGGAAAGCAAAAGCCGTGCACATAAGCCAAGCAAAACAAAGAATTCATTCAGTGCCTCCCATGGGCAGGCAGGTGTTCAGCCATCTCCAGGAGAGCAAGGCCCCATCACACACAGCAGTTACAGGAAAGACAAAGGCTGTCATTTCCAGCATCCCCTTTTTCCTTCTCCTTCCCCCAGCTTTATATGATGAGAAATGTGCCATACACTATGAAATATTCCTCTAGCCCTTGGGGGTCAGCTGTCCCAGCTATGTCCCCTCACAACTGCTTGTGCATCCACAGCTTCCTTATTGCTGGGTTGGGATGAGGAGCAGAAAAGGTCCAAGTGTTGTTCAGCAATAACCAGAGTATCCCTGTGTTGTTACCAGCATTACTTTCAGCACAAGTCCAAACACGGCCATCTGCTAGCTATTGTGAAGAAAATAAACTCAGTGAAAACCAGCATAGAGATCTATCTTCTAACCTAGGGACACCGTCTTTGATTGGGATGGAACAACATTCCTCTACTACTATAACTCATTACATCCTTTTCTAAATTTACTTGTCTTATAACTCATTCCCTGTAGTCCTTTTTAATGTGTTTGTAGGAGCAATTTTATCTTTAGTAGATCGTGTTTTTCCAGTTGCTCTGGGAAGTAATCTATAGAAAACAGTTCTACAATGATGGAGCTTTTATCAAAGCATAATCTTTCTGCACAGGCCTTTGCATTTTGAAAACGAATCAATTACTATGATGTCAGCATGTTTATCATTTCAGTCCTGGGAACATTTTCTTGGCATCTGGGTTTGATCTACTAGGTGTGTCTAATTCTTATAAAGCCACAGCTGTGTGAATTTGATTTTCTAGGAAAGTCTGACATATCTCAGGGTTTCAACATAATACAACTTCTGTTCCATTTCTCACCTTTAAATTGTTCTGAAGCCCAGAGCATTTTTATAACTGAATTGTAAGTTTCACGTAAGAATGTAAAGCAACACTTCCTACAGTCTCAAAGACCAAAATTTTTCCTTTTGGATTCTAGCAGAACAAAGACAGTTCAAAATTTGCCTCATTATTTAAGCCCTGAAACATGTTCATAGAGGACATTAAAGAAAAAAACAAAACAAACCCCCAAACAAACATATAAACAAAACCAAAACCGAACCAAACCAAAACCACAAACCAACAAAAGACCCCAACAACAACAATAAAACCCAAACCCTCTTTTTTTACATATAAAGTGCTAGTTTTACCTTTAGGTACTTAGATATGAGTGTTAAATGTTTTGTTGTAATTTGGGGTTTTACTTAGGTTTTATTTGGGGGGTGGAGTAGCTGTTAAAGAGCAATCTGCTTTACTTGGAAACTGCTATTTCTTAGCTGTATTTCTAGTATTTCAAGCCTTGATCTCATTCTGATAATAAGATACTATTTTGAGATTACCGCAATGTGCATCCAGCCACTCCTGCTTTATATAAAAGCAGTACCTGTCTGCATTGCACAAATATTGAGTGTTTGAAGCATCTTTTTTTCAGTAAGGTTTCAGTGTGTAACATCCAGTATTATTTTAATTTCCAGATCAAAAAACCAAGTAGTTTCATTGAGACCAATAGGGCTTCCATTACAAGGAGCAACATGAGGACCCTTTGTGTAAAAGGCCTGAAGTCATTCTGAGGGATAACAACAGCCTGCAACAACACAATCAGAAAGGCAGAACTTTATTCTATCCATTCTTACCTATGATGGTGGCAGAAGGAGGTTGGCTGTTGAAATCTTCCATTAAACTTTTCAGCCCAGATTAAAACGTAATTTTATGGCAGGCATGAGATGGACTGGGGATCACAGGGTATGGGGCTGGATCTTTTCCCTGGGATGCTTTTCTGCAGAATTAGATATGTTCCTCTCTACTGCAGCCATATCTGCCTGTATGTTTTTGGCTCTTTCTGTTCAGACAGTCTCCCTGTAGTTGCGAGAGTTCGTGGATTTCTACTGGTGTCTTGGTGTCCATGTAGGCCAGAATCATCACAAACTTGAGTAGTTTGATCCAGCTAAGTAGCTTCTGCAATGGAGGTGTCTAGTCAGAAATGATCAGTGACATGTTGGAAGAACCTCAGTCTAAGGCCAGTGACCACTCATGCAGACCTTGTCTCCTCATGAGATAGCTTTCCCCTCAGGCAGTCTGCTATTTGAGCTTACCTACCATCAAGGTAAGAATATTTAAATTGGCATTACTGTAGCTTGTCAGAGGCAAGACAGCAGAAATTAATCTCCTGTTAATGAAACCAAGTTTAATGTAGCAGAATTAATCTATGAAGTAGGAGAGTCAAGATCTCTGTAGGATGTGGAACAAAATAATCAGCATCTGCTCTCTGATTTGGACCTCTGAGGAGTTTAAGTTTCTCACTGCATCCCAAAGGAGCTTTTTTTTAATTTCCTTTCAGTTTTCCTTTTGCACACACACTCATAAATTGTGCTGGGGGTCTGTCAGCAAGAGCTTATGCTATATGACAGCAGTGTGCTGTGTGAATCTTCTCATGTAGCCAAGCTCTTCATCAAATGGAGCAGAGTGTCATCTGCTTAGGAGCTAGGAGAGTGAGGAAGTGGTGTTTAACCTGATGGAAGGAGCACTGTGCTGGGGTGGCCATGGACTGGTTGTGAGCTGCTGTGGTGCCCTTCCTTTTGTGCCTTCTAGGCTCAGAGTTGCCTGAGCCTAGGCAACATGGGAAGTGAGCCTCAGGTCTTAGATGCTTAGCCAGCCTAGCCCTGTTCTGCAATGGGTAGTTTTATCTGTGGTCTGTGATTCATCCCTGAAGGGCCCCCAATCCCCTTCCAGCTCTCTCAATCATATATTGTGTCCCTTGAGCTTCTGAGCCATTTTATGACATACAGACTGCCACTGGCTTAGACCAGCCAGTGAGATTGTTGGTAGGCACATCACTCACACCAAAGCTGAGAAGGATTCTATTACAGGCTGCTCTGAGTGCTCCTCCACCTATAGCTTTTTTTCTGTACAGCTGGGGTATCAGGCCATTGTACGAAGCAGCTTGTACCTCTTTTGTGATTTTGTGTCATGGCCCACAGTTATAAATGCACCTGAATACAATGAGGCTTCTGTACAAGGCATGTCCTGGCTGGAGAAGGCGTAGCATTATCCTCCTGTATCCTTTTGTCCTCAAATGGGGAGGAAGGCATCCATCCAGCTGTACTGGCTTGTCACACAAAGCATTTTCCAGTGAAGTGCATTCAGAATACATAACTGCATTTTAGTCTTCAAAGACTCTGTTTCATTCTTTTTACAGGGACTGTAAAAACTATATAAAATCATCTGTTATGTAGAGATGAAGCTCCCTCCACTCCCATGAAAATGCATCAATTTTAGTGGAACTGCAAAGTTTTGCATTGGGAAATAAAAGGGTGAAAAATCATGTCAGTAGGGCTGCCATTGACATCCAACAGGATGCTGACCTCACCTTTGTTCTTGTGCTGCTGCTGGCCTGTGTTATTCACTAGTCCAGAGTTCCCAAGAAAAAAGCTCTCTGAGCATCAAACCAGTGGCCTGGAAAATTCATGAGTTATTCTAAAGCTTTCCAAAAAGTTGAGGAAGAGACCAGCTGTGCCCAGGATATAACCTATTGGTCAGTTAAGATGGCCTGTGCTCAAATCCTAGCTGCACTGATTCTTGGCTTCTCAGACCAGTGGACCTGCAGCAGAGATGAACCCACCCTGCCATTTGTTGTGTGCTATCCTCACTACCACTTGAAAGCTCCAGAAAAAACCAAAACCAAAACTAACACAAACTATGATTTACATGCTGGCAACTCAACTGGAGACTAGCTGTTATTTAAACTGTGACAGGAGGAACACCTAATACAGAAATTTTAATGAAGTTAGATGGAAAAGGGAAAAGAACATTAGAGATACTGTCTTTTAAGATACTTTGCAAGCTTTTTAGCCTCTTAGTTTCCTTTGATTGTAGCAGGAGGCATGCAGCTAAATCTTTCCACAGTGCTTTGTAAGTTACTCTACTGGACTTACACTGAGCCTTCCATGACTTTTCTGACTTTAGTTGGCACTTGTCCTAAACTTTTTTTTCCCTAGAGTAAGCTTCCATCACTTTCTTTGGGGTGTTTCTTTCTTATATGTGTGTAGGTTTTTTTAATTTTTAGGTTGATACTGTAGTGATTAGTCTCTTGGTAAAAGCCTTCCTTGGCTGGCTTTTTCTAATATTGTTGGCTCCTTAAGCTGTTCAGTTCATGTCCTGCAAATCAGAAGAGATTTCCAGCTTCACTTTTTCTTATTATAGAAGGCAGATTAGTGTTAGATTATAGAGCTGTTGATAGAGCACATCAGGAATCACTTCAGAACAACACAAAGGAGCAGGAAAGGAAATCAGGCTGTGTTATTTAGACATTAAGGACTTAGAATACAATAGATGATGCTAGGAGCAGAAGAAAATCAAGGTAGCATTTAATGGAAAATATGTATTTTACATATTTCTGGAGGAGAGGATCCCACAGTTCTGGTCAGTCCTGAGGAATTCTGCAATCTCTTTAACTAGTGTTGACAAGCTAAGAGATGGAGGGAAAGTAGGTATGAGGGGATTTCTAGCTGTTTCAAGCTTTTTCTTTCTTATTTTCCTAATTACGATAGGAGTTAGGATCTGTAGTTATTGCTTGTATCTCATACTGATGTTAATAGTCCATTTAAAAATTAAAAGTCTTCTGCTCTCTGTCTGAAAGGTAGCCCCATTTAAGTCCCGTGAGTCTGTCAAAATAGTTCCAAGTATAACTTAGTTATCTAAATAGATAAAGCCATCCTTTATCTAGTAGGTATAAATTCCAGGGCTCACGTGCCCGGATTAGCACTTGCTACTGACATGGACACCACAGTAACATCCTAGAAATAACCTGACATCTCTGGAATAATTGGTAAACACTTAGCTGTTTATATTTTGCTGAAATAAGGTTTGGTAATAAGCAGACCATGTAAGAGGACACAGCTGATAGCAGTCTGGTTTGGCAATAGATGTAGCCAGTTAATTAGAGAAACAAGTTAATGGTGTTGGTTATAGTGAGCTGGGAGAAGACTGGAAAACTAATAGTGACTCTTAATATGTTTTGGCTTAGAGGAAACAGGTTGGAGACAGAGTTGAATACTCATTGTTTAAAATTGCTTGATGGTAATCAGAGTTTTTTAATGTTTCTCTGAAGCAAAATAAATTTTAAAAATCAGGTAAGAAGACATCCATTTAATTTTATATAAAATGAAGTAAATATTACACTCAGAGCAAGAGTTTAAGAAGTTCAACTTGCAGCACAGGGAGAGTGCTATGAGACCTTAAGTGATGGCTATCTCCTGGTCAAGTGTGATGAAATAAATGTATCTTCAGAACATCCCAACAAGGACAAATACTTCTGCACATGAGTTGAATGTCTTGTTTTCTGCATTATCCAAACTCACATTTATGTGATTAGTGACTCTTAGTTTAGGGCCCCAAAAAAGAGGTAGACAGCCTGCCAAGCTTCAGAGCTGGGCTCATGGTGATCTATCCACATTCAGTACCAATATTTACCTGAAAGAGAGAATGGATGTGGAAAAGGGAAGCTACATATATTGTACACATACATGTATGGACGTACATGTGATCAGCCCATTTTAAATCAGGCCTCAGATGAGGCATCTTTCCAACTCTATGTTTCAGCACCTAAGCTTTTATTCACAGGGCCAAATTTCACATCATCAGTAAATAGTTTGAGTGAGGCAGGTAGGAGGGTGAAGGAGGATGCAGGAAGCCGTCAAAAAAGAGAGGAGGATCTGGTAGCTCCTGCCATTGGAATTGACTGCCATTGCAATGGCCGGCCAAGGAAGACATGTCTAACCACAGAGCAAAGCTCAAGCCAGCTGTCTAGCTCTTTACTGACTGTTTCAGTGGAGGAACACCCAACAATAAATGATGCCATCATGAATTTTTTCTTCAGAATAATTTCAGGCAGATTTGAAGGCAAATACTGAAAAAAAGAATGGCAGGGGCATTTGTGGAAGTAAAGAAATTATTTTTATTTTGCTTGATTGCTTTCCCTTACAGTAGTTCCATTTTTGTTTGGCACTGAAATGTAAGTGTTGATATTTTGGGCTTGAACAAAGGCCTGTCTTATCCAGCTTCCTGTCTCTGCTGACAGTGGACAGTATATGCTCAGCGTCTGCAAAAGGCACATAGAGGGTGTGTTGCACAAGGTGCCTTGGATGCACTCTTACAGCTTCCAGCATCCAAGGGCTCAGATTCTTTCTAAACATTCTTGGCCTCCACAGGCATGTTATTGACTGTTTGCAGTGTTTTGATCCAGTATTTGCTTCCTTTGAGTGGAACATTTGGGGCATCCTTTGTTCCAATGTGCATTTATTTTGTTTCAGAGTAAGAGAGGAAAAATCAGGGGTCAGAGCTTCTACCCAGGTGTTTTGCCAGTTGAAATCTCAGTTTGCTTGTCATTTTCAGTTGTGCAGGGAATTTGATGATGGATGTATGAGGAAGTTCAAGACTGTTTTTTTTTTTAGTGTGGTAAATAAAATGGAATATATTCCATACTGACTAGGTCATTATCACTTACTATAGTTATTGAAAAATTGAAAAAACAAATAGTTAAAACTTGCACTGTGTTAAGCCTCCCAATCAACTTCTGACAGATCATTTTTCTAACATTTTGAAGCTGAATATAATGAGTGTACTTCTTGAATTATGAAGATAAATTATATATGGATCTAAATGCATTTGTATACATGCACATATATGCATACCTGTAAAGAGGCAGAGAATGTGCTCTTCTAGATTGGAATTTTTAGTCTTTTAATGTTCAGGAGGAGTGTAAAAACGAATAACACCTTGTTTGGGGTTTGGGATTTTAACCTAATTGAAGTACCATTCTTTTTGTTTTTAAAAATCATGGATGTATGACCTGCCATATAGTAGCAGCTATATTTTGCTGGTTAGAAATCATTAGCTATGCTACTTCTGTAATTATTGACATGAAAAAAACATATTATTTACCCCGCAGTTTAACATCGGTTTCCTTGAGAAAAATTATGGTATTATTTTACTTAAAATAAAGTACCAGTCTTCCTTTTTTGTTTGTGACCGCTCTGTAACACTCTCCATCAATTTTAGACAAGTGGGATGGCATCTGTACAAACTGAAACAGGAGTACATCCTTTGCCATCATTTGTCTCCCTAGAACTGGCCTGCATTCAGTAGGCTCAGTATTCTATGATTTAATGTGAAAGCTGTACAAGTTGGCCAGATCCTGAAGCCTTGTTGGTTTCTCAGGCATTATTAATAGCTTTCTTTGTAGGTTCTTATCCACATGACTTGCTTTTAATGAACTTCAGATACCAATTCTGCTCATGTCAGTCTCCCTGGCTAAAGAAATACTACAGTTGCAGCTACAGACAGTCTTCCAGAAAAAAAGTAATTAAACCAAGTGAGATTTTTTTTTAAAAAAACACTCTTAAGAAGGTAGATCCACTCTTAAGGAAGTAGATTTGGCATTGGGAACTAAAGGAGAATCTTGAGATATTAGTGTTGCACGTTAGCCCTAGAGCTGTATTCTAGGGTCTGCAGAGCTTAAAGCTACAGACATTCTTTTCATCACTCCTGACTATGGTAAGAGCTCACTAAATGGTCAAAAAGAAAAACTGATCCTAAAAATAGAACCTGTATGTTTTTTCCATCAGGCAGAGAAGACATGACTGTATCTGTCAATCTTACAGATATGTCACTGACAATGCCACCTTACTCACAATTCATATTCAGGGTCACAGATTTCCTTGACCAGAAATATTCATATTCATATTCACATATCTATAGATACAGAAATAGGCTTAAAATGGAATGAGTGAGGCTGAATTCCAGATGTTGTGTAATTTACCAAGAATGGTACCTTTTGGTGTCCTAGATGTGCAGCTCTAATTCACAGTCCTTAATTTGACTTCAGCTATTATTTGAGTTGAACCAAAAGGATTGTCTAACAATAAACAGTTTGGCTATTTGAGAGTCAGCCACCATTGACACTGGATAAATTTCCTTCAATGTGCTGCTTAGAGATTGTCTATGTGTTATTAGTATAAAGGCCATCTTTGGTCGTAATCTTTGAAAAGAAATGTGAAAACAACCTCTATAGTTTTCTCGGTAGTTTAAATAATGTCATGTCTTGCTTTACATGTCTCTTTTTTCAGCTAAAAAAAAAAAATCCAATTTCTAATTAGTTGCTTTATTAGATGATTTTGGAAATTCTTGAAAAGCTGTATCATCTCCATGCCATAGTTGAGGGGTATGAGGTTTAGGAGATCATGGCATTTGGACTAAGGAAGTCCCCTTGTTCAGACAGACAGAGGACAAGAGCTCCTGTGGAAGCAGGAGGAGTCTCTAACCCTCATGTTTCTCACATTTTCAGTCTTGTTCCTAATTGCTTCTGTCAGTATCCAGCTCCTGCTAGTTCTCTAATGGGACATATAAAGCTGAGTGCAGCCTTGCCAGGAGGAGCTGCCACGGCCTGTGACACTGTACTGAACCATGTGCAAGTACAGGGCTGGCAAACTCCAGGCTAGTTTGTTCTACACCAGCACTGACCCTCTCTTGACATATCTGTCTGTCTCCCTCCGTCTCTCTGGTCAAGTGCTTATCCATAATTTCTGCTGCTTCTCCCCTTTCATAATATATTTGCTTATTCTGCAGAGGATCTCAGTCTTGTTCTTTTTTACTCCATTAAAAATGCAATAGCTAAAATAATTTTCTTTGCCTGTGACTTTCACTTAGTCATTACTCTTTGAATTGGCATCTTCTGGGTAAGATTTCAGGTTAGACTCCTCACTTTCAAGGTCTCTGCGCAGTTCCAGCTTTCATTACCCATCTCTTTTCTACTCCATTGTTCTTCTGAGTGTTTCAATCTAGCTTTTGGTCATGTGTTCCCCCATGAAGTCCTGCACTATCAGTAATTAAAGGCAATGAAGCCATGCGTTCCCTGCCATTCACTGAATCTGAAGATCCGGCATTTGATGCTAAGAGTTTTCTGTAACCCAGATAGGTGAGAAAAAGAAATCTGCTTTTGCTCATCCTCACAGGCAGTGGCAGAACTGACAGGCCATTATACTCAACTCTCTTCAGGAGTTAATGTCTTTGATCACTCCCTTTTGGCTACCATCCAGGGTAAAACTGATAGATGCTTTGGAAGACACAAGGCAGAAAATCTGGCTATGGTTTGCCCAATTTAATCCAAAGCCCTGGGGCTTTTATGGGACCACAACTCTATTAAAAAGAAAGGAAAATTACTGCAACATGTGATAAGGTTTTTAGAGTGGGAGAAAATGTAGGAGGAAGCATGGAAATAGGCCAGTAATTTATACATCCTTATTTCCCATGGAAGATGAGACATAGAAAATTGTTTAAAACAATCTGTAATTTTTTACTTTCTATGACTTCTTATGCATCTTTATTTCTTCTATTTTTAATGGCTGGTTTCAGGGTTTAATCTCTGTTGGGGTGCAGTCTAGGATCTCTCAATTTATTTCTCTGTTAACTCATGACTAGAAGCAGTGAAGGAGCACTTGGAAAAGTCCACACTGAGTGGTAATGATATTGTACAGTAAACGGTAAAACATAGGGTTATCTTCTTCAAAAGATAAGCCTCTGCCATGAAATATACATAAAATTAGTGGTGGTCTCCTCTTGCTACTTCTGTTGTCCTGCAGAAAAAAAAATGTTGTTGAAAACTGGTCATGAACTGCCTGCAAAAGAAGAACTTTTGCATGCATATGTGTCCATGCATGCGTGTCTCTGTGTCCAAATATACCTTTATTAATGAACTGCTCATTGTGTTCACCATGAAAGAGCCTGAGCTCACTATTTAATTAAAATACCTTTTTCTTCCTCTATCAAAACCACATGAATCTTATTTGCATGAGGCTTTAAACTCCCCACCCTGGATGTTTCTGTAATAGTAACTGTGGAAAAGAATTTCTGTCATTTTGTATTGATGACTAAAGGGTTAGCAGTAGGGAAAGAAAGAGGGGGAAAATTATCTTGGTAGGCCTGGACTAGTCAATTGATAAAACAGCTACTTGGGTGGTATAAGGTTTCTGGGATGTATATGACCCTTTAATGCTTTGTCTTGCCAAAACATCTGGAATAAAAAATGCAATTGTTAGTCAGCCAGATGTGTTAACAAAACAACCAGACAGAGAAAATAGGCTGAAGGGAAAAAAACCCAAAAAACTATGATAAGGCATCATTGTTACCACTAGGAAAACAGACATTTAAGGTTGTACTTCAAAGCAGGTATTTTTATTATAGCATACTTGAATGGTTTGATTTATTGTGCATCAGAGCAAGATTGTAGCAGATCCCCCCGCCTAACAGGGGAAAATAGATTAATTGTCCAAGAAAGCTGTATGCTAAGTGATTTCAAAAGCAGTGTGCAGATAAGAAGACAATATTTTTCCTCCCTGCAGCACCTCTCATTACACACACAAAGCACTAGGAGAGGCTGCTTTTAGGTCCATGTAGTATGATTTGTGCTGATACTGTAACATTTTGGACTTGAAAGCAAGTGAAAGATATCATGGTTTTCACAGCAGGGCTATAAAAATGACTGCAAAAGATAATGCCTCTGGCATCCAGAAGGTTGATTTTACCCAAGCAGAAAAGATGGCTTTCTCTCCCATTAGTACTGATCCATATTGTATGTAGATGGATAATGACAGACCCAGCCTTTGCCACATCATAACAGACTGGCTTTGTGAGGACCCCAACACATGTTCTACATCTGGTCAGCACCCTTAAAATGACTGGCAGACTCAGCAACTGTGCTTGACACAGAGCTTCCATCCTTCTCCAAACGTTTGCTGAAATGAGGGAAAATGCAGAGAGTGGGCTTTGAGGAGATGACCTCTAGAATCTCGTCTTCACTGCTTTCAAAATCTCATCATTTGGCAACTTTAATGCGTTAAGTATAATCTTAAAAAATGTTTGTAAAATGTTCTTAAACATGTTTCTGAATCCCTTTGTATAGTGGAAACATTTTAATAAGATTAAATGTGGGGAAAGCTGGCACAAAAACTGTTTGAACAAGTGTGTTTGTGATTTCTTTTCCTAAGGTAAGTACATGTAAGATTAGGAGTCTTAACAGCTGTGCTGGTGAGTTCTGTTGTTTGTTTGAGAATATGAATGTGCTGCTTGCAAAATCAGAAACTTTGGAAGATTGAAAAAGTGGGATCTGAGATAAAATGAACTGAGAGAAATTTAAAAATGTAAGTGGTGCTGAAGAGGAAACCTGAGGCAGAGCATGTTTCCTGAATGCTAGGACAGGAGAGCTGGGATGCTCTACTTCATTCTCTCCTTGTGCTCTGACACCCTCTGACCTTTGGATGAATCAATTAGCTTCTCTATGCTTCGCTTAACATTTTTTTTAAAGTTGATTCACAGCAGGGACAGACAGAAAAGGAGGTGGAAAATGAGTTTTAATTATTTTTGAGAGAAACAAAATCAGATCTTAGAGAAAAGTGTCTTTGTTTTAAAAATATTATTATACTACCAGGGAAAATGAAAGATAGCTTAAAATATTAATTTTTATCCCAAATCAGAATAGAGAAAAAGAGCCCCTTGCTCCAAACTCTTCCCAGAAAGACATTCCTCTCCACATGCTTCTGTCTCTGCAGAGAGGGTGAGAGAGCAAACAGCACATGAGAGTTTAGCCTGTTGGGTGCCCATGGTGCTCAGGGGCTTGGACACTACTTCAGCAGCCCTGGTGTGAGAGAGCTTGTCCAGGAAAAAAAGGAACAGAACTCCTCCATTCCATACACACAGAGCTGGCAGGACAAAGACAAGTCCTGAAAGCCAGAAATTTCTTCAACTTCCACATTGTCAGAAGTATCAAAAGGTCACTAGCATATCTCATGTTACAGGGGAGGGGTAGATGGGGACTGATGAGCTTTGGGGTGGTATGTTTATAAAATCTGACCTTCAGTTTCAAAAATCAAAGGCATTCCTCTCAGCCCATGCATCAGAGAGAGATTTCCTTGGAGTCAAAAGTTTCATGTATGCCAAGAGGACCTGTGAGGGACTGTTTTATTGCCAGGAGGACAGGGAGAAAAAGCAGGTGATTTATTTAAGTATCAGGCAGTCAGTCTCCCAGAAGAGAGAGCCTATCTTAGCCTCCACATTCTCAGCTAATGAATGAGCCTGGGAAACTGGAGCAAGATCAAAGTTTCTTTATGACAAAATTGCTGACATTCCTGAAATAGCTGAGAGTTCCTCTATTCACACTAAGTATGAATCAAGTTCACTGACACACAAAGCACCTACAATGGGACCTTCAGCTGCATTGTTACCTTGACTCTCAGCTTATCGCCCTGCCTGACCTCTGCCTAAAGCAGTTAAGAAATTACTGCTTCTTCACCCCTTGTTCTCTTCCTCATGAAGATGTCAAAGTTCAAGATGTGTGGCCACAAAAAAAGGGGAAACCTTCAAAATACCAGCTTAAGAATATGGGGTAGTGTTTAGGTTGCTGTAGCATGACAGGGTAAATTATCTTAAAAGAAAAAAATAGCCATAGAGGACTTCCAAATCTAATGTGTTCTCCAACACATTAGGTATGTCAGCAAAGTGAGGTTAATTTCTGAAAGGGATTGATACTATTTTTAAGTCCATTTCATTTCCAAGAAGCTGAAAGGTGATACATGACCTTTGAAAGAGGAAACTGCCCCAGGCCCTAGTCAGTGGTCCTATAGCCTGAAATGCATGGAGTTCAACCTAAGATCTAGGTGAATGACCATGACCAGACTAAGGCTTTAAAACATGTCACACATGTAAAAGAGGTATTACCAACTATACAATATTTGCATATTTCCTTATATTGGTTTTTGAAAATAATTCTGAAAAACATATTCTATTTAAAAGTAAAGTATAACTTCAACTGTTGATAATAAACATTTGAACTCTTTCGAGTTTAGGGATTATGAAAGTTTTACAAAACAGAAATAGAGAAAAATTGCACCTAACTGAAGGGCTTTCCAGTGTGCTAATAGTCTAGGAACATGATTCTGAGCTAGTCTGTCACAGCCAGCAAGGCTTGCTGGACAGCAGCACACTTGGTTGATATTAGGACTTTATCCAACAATGACACATGCCTTAGTGACTCAGAAAATTAGCAATTAATTTCAGGCAGTCTCTTGAGAATGGTAGCAGCAACACAAGTGGCCCAATTCACTTCTGGATCTCAGAGGCAGTATGTGTGAGCAGGACACACCTTTCTAGCTGCTGAAGAACTTCCTCCCCAGCACACCTGATTCTTCCTCAACAAGGGGAGCAAAACTTTGCAAATTCAATCTAAGCAAACTTACCTCCTTATTATCTACGTGTAAAAGGACTATTTTAATTAAACAGGTGCTAGAGTGCTTAGTATTTTCAAGGGATACTTTCTCATTATAAAAAATTCTACACTGCAAATCTGCTTCAGGAACAAACTTGTGAATTTGTGATTAGTCTCACAAGTGCTCTCTCAGTCCTCCTTCCTTTTACCTTTCTCTTTAAGCTTGTCACACAAGGAAAGTTAAACTGTATTAAAAACATCCTGCCATGTCACACTGAGTGCAAATCTAACTGAACAAAGAGGTGACTTTCCCTTTATTCCCAGGCATTTCTCACAGATAAGTTTTTCTTTCCCAAGCATTGTGAATAGGAGACCTATCTTACACTTCAGTCATGTTCCATGCAGCGTGCAACTATTGCAAAAGTTCTGTTGAGTTTGTAACTCATTAAACCTCCAGAGGTTAATGGAATTGCTTTCAGTCCATGGTGCTCTGCATTTGTACAGACATAAATAACAGTCTTATCACAGACACCCTGGCCTCAGACTTCACTATTAGGAAGTATTACTTATCTGCTGTGCTCCAAGGTCTGGTAAATGTAACCCACGTTGTTTGTTCCACATTGTGGCAGGTTTCTTAGTGCTGAGACAGAATGCTGTGGGAAATCTGTCATGTTACAGTTTTTACCCGTGTTCCTATAATAGCACTTTGTGGTGCAAGTAATGTAGATAATGATGGTGCTAGCTTTCATCCTTTTTTCATTGTCCTATGATGACTTTACATACACCCTATCTCCATGGGTGGCAAGGCATATCCCAGGACAGCTGAAAAAATACTAATTAATGCCTTAAGGGAGTTGAAGATGGCTGTGAGGTATACCTTTGAGAGACTGAAATCTCACTCAGCACAAGAGGTATTCTGATCTTTCCGTGAAGGAAAGTTACCTGCTATGTACATGAACCATGGGTGAGGTCCTGAGCCCTGCCTGGCAAGGGTACAGATGCTGGCAGGGTAGATCACTCACTAGGGGAAATCTACACAGCATATTCATGAGCAGTGATGCAGAGGTACTGGCCTCTTTGTTGGCTGGGAACCTGCAATATCAGCCTCCTGAGATTCATCTTTTTGGAGAAAATGTCTGAGTCTTGGCACAGATAGAGGCGGCCTCAAGGGGAGTGAAATGACAGGCAGTTACTGCTCACTGATCTGTTGTCATAGCAGTGAAGCTCATCTGATGCTCATTTTTTTCTGTTTTCCTTTTGATCAGTAATGTGTGCAGCTAGGAGGTTTTAGGGGTGATAAATCCCTTCCTGCCATGTGCCTTGCCACACTAATGCATGGAAACAGGGATGCCTCAGAGCTAGCAGTCAGTGGTTTCAGCATTTGCTGCATCACAATAAATTTCTCACTTTGGAAAGGGTTTTAGTCCTGAGCTGTATTTAACAGCTGAGATCATGAGGAGCTAGGGGTTATTGATGGCAGAGTCCTACAGAAGGCGTCAGAAATACAAATTCTGGAAAGATATCCTGTTTGCTGTGACTTTTCTGTGAGTATCCTCTTAAGGAATAGGGTCCTCATACATTTCTCAATACAGTAGCCAGCCCAAAGATGTCCTAATCATGTTTGAGAACTCTGTGTGTGCCTGTCCTACAAACATAGGAACCAAAGCATAGGAGTTTGGGAAACAGGAGGAAGGTGACATTTGTAAATCACACATGCTGCTTTCTAGGTAGGTGCCAACATTTTTACATGCCTTGAGTGTTACAATAATGATTTCATAAGTCATTACCTTGAGGACCTGATGCATGAATAGTAAAAATAAATTTGTTATCAGAGCAGGAAGACCTTCAGAATCTTTGATGCTAGAAGGAAATTCCCAGCCTGTGAAATCTGAGCAGGATGGGAAGCAATTTCCATTTTAGAGAGCAAAGAATAATTTTCTTTCCAGCCATTGATAAAAGTTAGAAAGATATGTTCTGTGGCAGCTATGGTATGTTACTCCATTATCACAGGAATTTCCTACAATGAAATACATAGTGGTGGGATGCAGGCAGGTCTATTTGGAAACTGTCTTTATGAGAAGGCTTGTGTTCAGATCCCAATCCAAACAGCCCAAAAGCCTGGGAGAGCCTCTCAGTGTAGTGCTGAATGGCACCTTGCAGTACACAGGGTATAATCAGACCAAAGGCTTTGTGTACTTCAGCTAGGCATATTTGTTGGAGAAGGGTAATCTGCGATTCATAAGGTGCTGTGTATGGAGTGTCCTGCTGATCCTACATATAATGGCCTTCATGAGTTTTGTAAGAGACTCCTTAGAGTGTCTTTTCTTATAATGGAAGGAAATGCTTTTGAAATGACAGCTATTTCCATAGAGTAACCCTCCAGTGAGTCCTTCCCAAAGCCTCCCCAGCTGTGCAGTGCGAACACTGGCGTTCAGCTGCATTGATGGCCTCTGATGCCCCACTAGGCCTCCAAGTGAAGCATACTGTGATCACTCTCCCATGGCAAGATACAGTATGGGACTTCAAGGACTCCTCTATGGAAGAAAACATTTTTCAAGTGTTGAAAGAAACTTGAGAGGATATGCAAAACAATCCTAGCACTGTCTTGAAATTAATATCCCACTGCATTGCATCAGTCTTTCAAAGAATGGTATCATTTTTACCTTTTCAGGTTGAAACAAATCAATGGTGTAATTCAGAGGCTGAGCTAAAGCTCATTGAGGTGAAGACTGTGTTACTTTTTCATAACCTCAGTAGGCATTTCACTCCTATTCAGACACTGTTTTCTCCATGTAGTGGATCTGTATGTGTCTTAGTGCCAATGCACCTTCACAGCCCTTTGCATCAATCCATCTTCTGTCACAAACATGGCCCTGCACTGAAAAAGAAGGATTACCTCTATATTTGAATTCCATTTTTTAACTTCTGTTTCAATCCCATGATTAGCTTACGTAGGCAGACTTTTGCATCACTAATTCTGCTGGTGATAAAAAGGGATTTGCATGCTAGGAAAACTGTCAAGGCTTTTCCTACACTTTCTATACTTAGCTAGGGTGAGCAGTGTGGACTTTGATACTGCAAACAATTTTGCATGTGAATAATTCCACCTATATCAAAAGTTTAACTGATTTTAATGGTGCAATTGTTAGGTAAAGCCATTCTACAAATATTCTTCATGTACAGAAGAACATGGGTCTTAACATGTGCTATGGAAAATGATGAGCACTGGAAACTTAGGAGTGGGCCACAAAAGAACAAGATGCTTTAAGATCTGGCAAGCTTACTTGTGGAGAAAAAAATGTAGGAAGATCTACTTAGTATATCAAAGAGAGGGAGAAAATTAAAAGGTGACATTGCAGTTAATGCAAACCTACACAAAAATAAATTTTCTGATAGGAGAGAGAGGTAGAGAACAACATGACAAATCTAGCAGACAACAACTTAACAAAATCTGATGGCAGGTGGCTGCTGCTGGACAAATTCACAGATACCCATGAAAGCAGTTGACTACTGGTCCTGTTTATCTGGGAACATGAGCTGCTTCAAAGCTGTTAATTGAAGAATGTGTTGCATTTCATAAATCATGTTGTATTTCCAATCACAAAGATATGGACTTGACAGAGAAATTATTCTTGAAAAGGAAGGATTCTTGGACTATACTGCACAGACCAAGCAGGATAATTTTGTCTTTTCCTTTGTCTTTCCTCTAATCCTCTAAATTTATGAAAATGGGTCATGAATATAATAAAGCTATTTTTTTTCCCTTTTCATTTGACAGATTCTCCAAGGTGATACAGAGCACCAGATTCCTTTGTGCTGGATGGCAAATATTTTCCATTCTACCAGCTTCAGTAAAGACTTATTGAAACAAAAACCAGCCCCTTGAATATGAAAACTGCTGACATTTTCTATTAGCTCACCTTATGGAACTAGCACGGCGTTTTGCCTGTGGCTTTTTCCCACTTTGCCTACTTATTAGAAGGAGACATTGACACTTCTTACAGCCTTTCTCTCAATTATCATTTTGCTTGAGGCAAAGCTTGTAACTCGGGCTCTGTTCTCTTGCAGGACAGATGCAAAATTGGGGACTACGGTGAAGTTATTTTTAGATACTGTATAATACATCTACATAGAGCAGAAAATCCACAAATTAAAAATGCCTTTAGATTAGTTCTGAAGTACCCGACTGAGAGGTGATCTAAGTATTGAGGCAAAAATTTTCATGGTAGTTATATTGTATTTGTTACTTCAGTGCTGATCATTTCTGACTCTGCCAAAGTGCTTCAAAGAGACATCTGCTGCTGCCTGTTATGGCTGCTTGGATTATCTCAGTTAACATGCTCTGTAGGTAAAGGTGGGTCTGTGATCTAGCTCAATGAAATTTTTCTGTTTTATAAGGGAAAAAAATACGTATATATATGTAATTTTTTTTCCATGCTGCTTTTTACCAGGTATAGATGTAGGATATCAGTTGTGGGGAAAGAGCTATGCGATTTCTGATTTCTGAAGGCCTACTCACTGATCCATCTTTCCTTCTGCACTTCTGTTGTTATGCAGAAATGAGAGGAAAATATGTATTGCTTATAGGATACTGTTAGGGAAGGAGGAAGGGAAAGGAAATTTGTGCAGCTCTGTCCTGGCAGAATGCAAAACTGGTAAAGGAGAGTGAGGGTGAACAGGGACTTAAACTGGTGTGTCTGAAAGAGTATTTCACAGCGTGTGTATTCAGCTGTGAGACACCTGCCTCTGTAGGAGTGTCTGTAGAATGTGGCATTTTTGTCTGGCTTGGTATGTGGTAAGAGAATACATGCTTAAATTTGCAGGGAAATGGCATGTTGTTCTCTTGCCACCTTTACTCTTTATCTCTAGGATGAATTATTCAGATAGCTATGACAGTGTTTTAAGTGTTGTAATTAGTGGGGAAAAAGGTATTGTTACTGAAACAAGAAAAGCATGAGCAAATACATAGCAGGCTTTGCCCACAAGTACAGAAATATGCAATGTATTATGTGTGAGGTCACATTGACCTTGTAGCGCACAGATTGCTCACTACTGTACCGTGGAGGAAAAACATTGTTCTCTAAAATTAGTTTTCTTCCTGATACACCTCTAAGGTTAAACATTTTCATGTTGAGAGGGCATGTATTGTGATGGGATAGCTTCTCTGGAGTGCTGAGTATGTGCAACCTCTCCTTACCGCGGAGTCCAAATAACCACTTTCAAAATGAGACAGCAAGTGGCAAGGGACAGAGGTGTCTCAGCAGAAGCCTCCACTGTTTGATTCCAGTTAAGAAGAACATGATGAAAGTAAGTGTGGGAGACCTGGGTCTCCCTGGCTGAAACTCCATGGGGAAACTGTGAACAAACCATGTTGCCAGAAGCAAAATAAACAAAGGAAATCCCCTGAATAGAGAACAATGCTCTTAACAAATAGACCAGACTTGCTGGAAATTTCGAGGCAAGCTGGCTAGTGCTGCTTTACTCCATGTTTGTAATAAAGACAACAGAAAGAAAAATCTAGTATGGCATAAGGAAGTATCTTGGTGTCATAAAGAAAATATACTTGCTGAATAGTAGGGATCAAAACACCAGAGGAAGAATATGAGGGTGTTTTCAGAGAAATCTTCTGTGATTCATGCACTAGTAACTCTCATTCTCAAGCAAAGCTGGAAATTTTCATTCTTTTAACTTTTATTGCATTTTAAGCATTATACTACATAACTAGGGATATTTTTTTGAAGAATGTGATACCTTTTTAGCAAGTGTTTTTACAAGTGATGACAACCTCAGTAGAGTTACAGAAAATAAAGATTGGAAATAATTGTGTTAATTATTGCCATTTTTGTAAGCTCTGAAATGTAACAACTTACAAGAAATTTTATGATAGAATCAAACTATTTTCAAGGTCTGAATGGGCCTGTTTTTTGCAGGCCTACTTTTCCTTACATTTCCCTGAAACAGTAATATGAAAACACACTGTGAAGATTATCTTGGAATTCTTCACATTTTTTGAGTTGCTCAAAATGTCCTTATATCTCTTTTGCTTCCATTTGCAATGCCCCTTATGACCAATAAAAGTAGTTTCAAAACTACTTGCCAGTAGAGCAAAATTTAAGCAAGCACTGTACACTTAAAATATGAAGTAGGAATCCAATTCCAGATGATGAGCATCTGCAGAAGAAAGCTCATTGGAAAAGTTCTGTTTATCTTTTCAGAGAAAAGAAACGATGTGTCTTGGGAAACTGAGTCCTTAATATATTCAGTGTTCATGTCAAACAGCTTGTGTACCCTATAGGGTGAGATTTGTCTTACAGAATCACATTATACATTAGTATTAGCATTAGTATTAGTATTAGTATTAGTATTTATTAATATTAGTATTTACTCGCCCAGCTCTGGAAATAGCAAGATCTCTGATTATGAATAATGTAAAGTGAATATCCAAGATTCCATGTTGTTTCAGTTGGATCTGTAACACTCAGGTTTAGAGAAATAGTACCTGTAATCTTCCACTAAACTGTCCTGGGATCATGAATTTCTAATCTTAGCTGGCATCACTGAGATGAATCCCTTTTCCAGGTTTCTGGAACTATGTTCTTAGTATTCACATTATAGGATCTACAAACTTCGTTAGAACTACTAAAGGAAAGCAAAGGTAACTACCTATGTTTTGGAAGGGAGGCCATTTTAACATAATTAAGTTGTCTGCTTGGAAGTGGTAGAAAAAGGTTTTTCTAGGATATTCAAAGGGAAGACATCTGTGCAAATCCAGAGGAGAAACAGATTTGTTATTGGCAGAGGCAGCTTTAGGAACTGGCTATGTTTGTGGTCATCTGGAATATCACACAACAGAAGTATATCAGTATCAGGAGGCATGTGTTTACTCAGTGAGGGCACTGAGTAAACACATGCCTCTTTTCTCTTAGAGCTACTTGCTGTTATTGCACTATGAAGTGAAACAGAAATTTGAAAAATATGTCAAAAAGTGGAAATGGGATAGAGAGGGAACTGAATAGATGGCTGAGCAAAGTCTGAGGCAAAGCATCATTAATTAGGATTTTAAATAACCCCTTAAATTTATTCCATGCATGCATGACTTCTAAATCAAAAGACCAAAGTCCTCATATGTCTTGAATTCATTTAATAACTCTGGGATAGAGGTCTTTTTGTGGGCAACCCAGCTACATCTTGCTCTACCAATTGCCAGCTTCTTTTCCCTTGGATTTCTCTGCCAAAATGAAACCCCTCTATTGTGAAGTCCTGGTGCTCCCAGGGACTGCTTCTTCAAGCTGTATCCAGGGACTGCTTCTTCAAGCTGTATATCCCTTAGGCACTTACAGGTCTGGTCTCTCAGCACCAGGAGAGCCAGTGCCCCAGGCATTGCTGAAAACTGATTGCAATTTGCTCTAAACAAACTCTTTCAGGGCTGGATCAAAATAATAAAATACTTATAAACAAGGCAGTTAGTTATGAGAGGTAGCGCTTTTTGGTCACAGAAAACAGATAAACTTGGAGGCGCATATACCTTTCCGCATATTTACCTTCTTCTGGCACCACCTATTTTCCGTGTGGAGACCCAGGTAGGTGAGGGATACCCGAGGTCAGCCCACAAAGCCCACAAAGCCTATTTTGTTTCTCACAGTCTCATGCTTCCCAGCTGTTGACAGCTCTTCTTTCTTTCTGTTTCCATAAACACATGCACACAAGACCCATGTCTCATTAAACCTTTTGAACGAGGCAAAACCAGACTCTGTGAGCCTTGCCAGAGGGTGAAACTTCAAAAAGGTTGTTATTTGCTTCATTTCATTATTAGAGACTGAAATTAAGTACCCACCAGTGCCTTCAGTTCCTAGGGAAAGCTTTGTTATGTACCAGGAATAAAAGCAAGAACAAACTTACACTGATAAATAGAGCAATGCTGTTGTCTTGGATTACTCTCATGATTAACATGATTACTGCATTGGTACAACTTTATCATAGAAAGTGTGAATAACTTAAACAAAATAATTAGCACTCAGAAGAGAATGCAAAATAACCCAGGAATGACACAATGCTGTTTCAATAGGAGGCAAAGAGTGGGTTTTAACTACAAAGTTGCAGACTTGGAGATGAAAGCTGGACCTCTGGGAAACTGCATCGGTGTGGCCTTGGCTGCCCCACACTCTTATGAGCCCACATAAGAAACCACAGTGCTGTTTTGTCAGGGGCTGTCCAAAGCCAGCACCATACTCTCCAAAGTAAGGGAGTAATCAAGTAGACATGGTGAAAACCTACTGTTTGTGTTTTGATACTCCTAAGCATTTTCTATGAGTTTTCCCACTCTCCTATTTTGTTCTGGTTGGTTGCAACCCAGTGGGGCAGAGACAGCTGTATTTTCTTGGCACTTACCATCAGTACTTTATGCCCAGTGTGTCGGAGGGGGACAGGCTTAAAAAATGGAGCAATTGCTAATAGCAGCAGCAGCAGCAGCAGCAGCAGCAGCAGCGCATTGTATACCCATGTGTGTTACTATTCGTTAAATTTCTACTTTATTCCCTGTCAATGGCTTCATAAACTCCTGAGGTGTTTTAATAGTTACTGTCACACATTAACATCAGCACAGCAGACACAGGCTATAGCCAGTACAGTGCAAAGCCTGAATGTTCCTCACTTTGTCACAGTGAGGTACATTATAGCCAATTGGAGAAAAACAGACTGTAGATAATTAGGAAGTGCTGTGAAGCAAATCCAAAAATTATGGCATTGCACAGATTGATTAGCATTCCCAAACCAGACCTGGAGTCAGCCAAAAACAAGTATGTCTTGTTATTGTGCAGGTGTGTGCAGGTTCATGAGCATAAGTTTTGCTGTGGAAATGGATCTTATTTTTCATCTAGACCATGATCCTGTAACTCAATATCTGTTAATAACTTTGAATAACAATTTCACTTGTCTGAGCTTCTAGGTAAGAATGGTAGCCAAAGATTCTGGTTTCTCATACTGCAGCTGGTGCTCTGGGACACCTGCACAAAAAAAGAGCTTTTGCAGTGAGCCCCAAGATAACAAAGACATCCCAGGTCCACTTCTCAACATCTGCAAGGTCAAAGAGAAGTGACTGGAAAGTGAACCCAGTGTTTTTTAGAAAGATTGGGTAGTTTCAAAGATGAGCTATAAAGGAGCTGAAAAGCATTTCATAACGGTTTTATTTCTGAGTTTTCTGCAGGAAGCAAGCTGGAATTTGAGAAATTGTGTTTGTGTGAGAAGAGGAGCACAACCAGTCACAATTAGCCTTCCTGCCATATTGCCCTGCAGTGCAAACAGGAGAACATCTGGATGCATTAACAGGCACTAGGAACCAGCATTTGTTTCTCTTCTCAGTAAATAAGAGATTGTTTAGGTTTGCAAGATGGAAAATTATTATGTGGGATGGGTAAGGAAAGAAACATGTACTGATTTGGATGTACTGAGGCTGAGTGTACTATGGGTAGACTGTTGGATGATTTAAGAACATTTACATAAACCCACCCCTGTGGTGTAGTGTCACTGTTGGTGTCAGAGCAACAGTGTAGAGCAGAACCTAAAAGAGGTTTCTATTTACAGCATTTCCCACAACATTCTCTCAGAGAAACTGCCCATTCACAACTTGGATGGTGCTCTTCTCTGGACAAAAAATGGATGGCTGGGTCCGGAGGGTGTGGTGAATGGAGTTACTTCCAGATGGCCCTCAGCTGAAAGTGCTATTCTCCAGGACTTAGTACAAAGGCAGTCCTGTTTATTGTTTTTGTCAGTAATATGAATGAGGGGAATGAGTGCTGTCTCAGTCAGTTTATGGACAACACCAAGCTGTGTGGGAGTGTTGATCTGCTGGAGGGCAGGCAGGCTCCATCGAGGGATCTGGACAGGCTGGATCATGGGCCAAGGCCGTGCTGTGAGGTTCAACAAGGCCCAGAGCTGGGTCCTGCCCTCGGGTCACAACAGCCCCAGGCAGTGCCACAGGCTGGGGCAGAGTGGATGGAAAGCTGCCCAGAGGAAAAGGCCCTGGGGGTGCTGGTGACAGCAGCTGAACAGGAGCCAGCAGTGCCCAGGTGGCCAAGGAGGCCAATGGCATCCTGGCCTGTGCCAGCAATAGTGTGGCCAGCAGGAGCAGGGCAGGGGTTGTGCCTGTGTAGTGGGCACTGGTGAGGCCACACCTTGAATCATGTGTTCATTTTTGGGGTCCTCACTACAGGGAAATCATTGAAGTGCTGGCACATGTCCAGATAAGGGTAATGGAGCTGGTGAGGGATCAGGATCACCAGTCCTATGAGCAGCAGCTGAAGGTCATTGGGGTGTTTAACCCGGAGAAAAGGAGGCTCAGAGGGGACCTTACTACTCTACAACTGCCTGAAAAGAAGCTGTACCCAGGTGGGGGTCATTCTCTCCTCCTCAGTAATCAGTGACTGGATAAGAGGAAATAGCCTCAAGTTGCTCCAGGAGAGGGTTAGTTTTTGTATTAGAAGAAGGTTGTTCACTGAAAAAGTTGTTAAGCATTGAAACAGACTGCCCAGGGTAGATGTTGAGTCACTGTCCTCAAAGGGATTTAGAGAACCAGTAGATGTGTGTCTTATAGATGTGATTTAGTGCTGAGCTTGGCAGTGCTAGGTTAATGGCTGGATTTAATGACACTAAGGATGTTTTCCACTTAGCTGATTCTACGTTTCTGTAAACCTGCTGTCTCATGAGAGGAAGGGCTACAGTTTTGTTGTTAATGAACGTTTTAAGATCATTGAAAGAAGCATTGGCAAAGGTATCAGTAAAAGCAGGTTTCATATAAAAGCAACAGCACAACAAAGTTTGTTGGCAAGATTCACTCTACTACTACTACTGACTGGATGGTTAAAAAAATTAAGAAAAACAACTCACCAAAATTAAACACAAAATTATCTATGTGGACGTGGAAGAGGGGGGAGAAGGTGGAATCATGCAGTTTATAGGGCCATATAAGAGAGTGGAATATTGTTATAACAATGTTGCATCCTGGCTACATTTTTCATCAGAAGCTTCTCTGAAAGAACAAAACAAAAATATTATTCCGCTTGGGTGGTTGTTCACACAAAAAGCATCCAAGGATATTTGTTAAAAATAAAATAAAAAAAAAAAAAGCAGGAACTTGTTAGATTGCATGTGTTCCTGGGATCAGGCAGTGTTTCTCATAAACTCAAGAGGAGCTCAGCCTAAGGCTGAGTCCTGACCAGCATTGTTCAGATCACAGTGCAGATTGGAGGATGGGGGAATGCACCACCACAAGTTTGCTTGGGGAAACAGTAATTTTCTTAAGATCATTGATGATGCCACCTCTCCTAACCCTCTGGGACATTCTGCCCTTATTCCCCCAGGTGGCATTTGCCTCTGGGAGATGTCAGTGACACAGGCTTAAACACTGCTTTTCCTGACTGATCAGGACTATGGGGACAAGCAATACTCTGCTAACAATCTTGGTATCCCTCTATACAACCAGAGAGTCTTGTCAAAGGTGGAAACCCTTTTTGCACACCCTCTTTGTTCGAATAAAGAGGAGCTTTTTTTTTCCTCCTTGAACTGTGACATAACTGTGAAAGTTATGAGCTAAAGCAAGAAATAAGCATATCTGTGTAATAAACAGCAGATCACTGCAGTCATCTGTTTGTGCAAATGTTTGGTGAACCTGATCATATGCTTTTCTTTCTGTTTTCTTCTTTCTCCAACCATTTGCTTTTTCTTAACCTAACTTAGTTTTCTTTTTTTCCTTTGGTTACACAGTTAAGTAACTTGGCACTTTAAATGAAGCTGCTAATCTGAGGTTCATGGCATGATCCTCAGTGAGTTCCAACAGAGCATCTGTTCGTGCTTTCTATGCTATTGCAGCCTTCCTGCACCTCTGAACTGTTGCCCTGGAGTACAGCTCCTCTGCATGCCTCTGTTATGTGAAAAGGTAACCTAAATTATAACCAATTGTATTCTACATGTCTCCAATTCTTCCCACAACAGTCACATTTAAGTTCTCACAAATAAACATACAAATGATCACTACTGCTTTGCCTTTTTGCAAGTGTAGTCTTAGAAGGTTATAATTGAAACAGAAATAATATAAGACACTTCTGAGACTTCATCAGATCTTACAATCACTAGAACTTCTGCATCAATGAGTAATTGCTTTTTGCAATCTTCATTAAATTAGATTATTCATATTGGTACAGTGCATTAAGTGTATATGTTTTGTCAAGAAATAATGAATGTGAACTTGTCCATAGAGCAGCAGCACAAAGAGCTCCAGGGTCTGGGACTGGGACTCCTGTAGACCTCTCCAAAGCAGTATCCACAGTAAATCACAGGCTTCAGCCTAGCTTCACTGAAGGCTGAGCTGACACTTCAAAATGGTTCATTGGCACAGAAATGTGTGTTAGTGTCTGGCTATGCAGGAGAAAATAGCTGATGAATGGCCTTTCTTTAATGGAATTTAGTCTGGGGGGTCTGTGACGATGACAACTGGATTGATATTCCTGGTATTAAAGTACAAGAAGAAAGGTTTTTGTCACGTAGGTGAAGAGGGAATAGTATACAAGCTGAATTAAATAAGAATATGACGCTAAATAATAACACTATTTATTTTATTAAATTTGTTAAATTATTTGTTAAATGGTGGTCTCTGTTAATAAAAAGCAGATGGGAAGACTTCAGCTTTATATTCTAGTGTGAATTTACTTTCCTTCTCAGTTACTGTCATTACCTCATGTTGTATATTTATAAAATACTACATTATGGTCGCAGGTGAGGACATATAGAAAAGAAAAAAATAGCACATTGTAAAGGCTGTTTTCTCTTGAGAAAATATTTAGAGTCTTCCTTAGCAAGCTTACCAACTGTGAGCTGAATCAGCTGAGCATAAATCTTCAGTAACACTTTTGAAATCAGTGTAATTATAATGGATTTATAGGAGTATAATCTGCCTTTTGCAGATTACTTACTTGATAAATGCTAATGACTCCTTGGAGGTGAAAGTGGAGGGTATTTGGGATTCTACCCAAGGAATACAAAATGGGACTCTAGTGAATAAATATGTCTTAACTTTGGAACTGTTGCCAGAAAATAAATTCTTCCCAAGAAAATACTAGCAAAAAATTTTTTTGTTAACAGTATAGATGAAGGAAAGCTCTATAATGTTTTCAAGTTACACCAAGAACAATTTTGGCCCACAGTGAGCGCAAAAAAATGTTGCATTTCCTTTTAATATTTTCTCATTTCTTCATGACATTCATTTGAGGCACAAGAATGTGCACAGTGCCCGCACCACACTGCTGCAATGCCATGTGGCATTCCTCTCACTCAGCTCAGGGCTGAAGCAGTCTCAAGCCTCCTGCTAACCTCTCATGTGCAAGAGCTGTTAAATTTCATTTTATCATCATTTCCTGTGGATGGCCGGAAATCCATTTTCCTAAACTATTAATATGAGACCCATGAGACCTGTAAGATTATAACAAAGCTTGTTCCATTTTGCCATCAGTTTTGTGTGTTAGTCCATGCATTAATGAATGGCAGCAACACCTGATCTTATTTCAGGTCAAAAATCTTTATCTACAAGTGAACTGAGTGTAGAACAGCAGGAAGGGTAAGGACAGTACATTCCACTTTCTACATTCCTTTCTAGAAAGTTCCGAAATTACTCTTACCAGATCAGCTGCATTACACAAAACACAATTCTATGTTTATCAATTCGTGTAATGAATCCATGTTGTGGAGGTTTTAATGAATTACCACTAAAAATACTTCAGGAAAAAAAGACATCTTTATTAAAGAAGTGGTAGCTTGACAAATACAGAGGAAATAATAAAACTTCAGGGAAAGGAAATACAACAGATGGAGTCTGTTTTATCTTCTGTAGGCTCAAAGCATCAGGCACTTACAAAAATAAAAAATCCTCTAAGCTTAACTTTCAATATAAAGTAAATCTTGTCTAAACATTATGCAACTTCATGATAACACAACAGGTAGGTAACTTTGTAGTTTAAACACTTCCTTTCCTTCACACTCACAGAAATAAAGCAAGAGAAGGAGAGTATCCAGCCCTCTCTGAAGACATATTCACCCATTGTTTATTCAAGAGGCAGCTTTTTTCAAGAACTCCCCCTGTGTATGATGGCATCCTTATCTGAAATATTGACCTTCTGATAGCCTCTCTTAGAGGCCAGGACACCCACTGGGTGAAAGAAAGGTGTACTCAGCTGTCTGACAAACCAGCCCTGAGTCTGCAAGTCTTCCCATGCAACCACTGAAGTTTTTCCACGCTTCTCACTCACAATAGGGCGTATGGGATCAGGCTTCAGATGAAGCCTGCAATGTTACCACTGATGCTCAGAGGGAATTTTCATCTGATTTCTGTAAATTTGGAAATCTGAAATGCCAGGTTTGTACTTCAAGGAAAAGAAAACAAAAAAGAAAAAAGGATAAGAAAAGAACAAAGATCCTTTGCTGTGTCCAAGAGGTTAAAGAGTTGATGTGTGTGTTCCTTACATTTGCCATTGGACCTAATATTTTTCTTTGGTGAGGATTACTAGTTCATTTTAAATGTGAAAACATTTCAATATTTGAGTAATGACAGGACTTTAGGAGCAGCAATGGTAAAAAATCTTTATGTTTGTTAGCCAGGAATTAACTGACATCTTCAGAAAGTATCCCTTAAGGACTGTCTTCACTGGGCATGGTTCCTGATGTAGAAATTACCAGAAAAGTTTTTCAATGGTTTTTCCATCTCAGCAAGTACTCCTGTGTAGATGCAGCTAAAGTTGTCATTATATTCTTATGGTTTTCTGTAGAATGCTTGTATTTATTGTTCAGCAGTGTCACCAGTATGGACATGCGTCTGTAACACTACAGAAATTTCCTACATGGCAAGCATTTAGGGACCACTGAAAAGCAGGGAGTTTGGAGCTCTGATTGTCACTGCTCTGAGAGTGAACCACCTGCCCAGTGCAGCAAGAGCCTCTCTGCAACAGAGCATAGTTCAGCTTGCCATTACTAGAGACCAGTTCCCCCCCAGATCCAACACTGGCACTAAGGGGGGATCAGTCTCACTGTTCCAGTTTTTTATTTTACAGACATCACTGGGTTCTCCTGACACTTTTCCATCATCCTTGAAAGTCTGAAAGGGATTAGTGATAAACCTATACCTGTACTTCAGTGCAAGCTGCTTTCATTGATACCTACTGCACTGTGGACTATCATCAGACATTGTACTTGCTATGTCATGTTTGGTTGAATATGGAGTATATGGCTGGCTACTTGACTGCAGAAACTTCTAGGAAGCAGGGGAAGTAATTGTAAAAAGAGAAACAACTACAACAACAATAGCAATAATAGTGTGCTTTATTTATTATTAATGGAATAAATAAAAATCACTTAAAGATCTACACATACTTCTTTTTTTGCCATCTTCCTGGGTTCTTTTGGAGGGAGTTGTCCTGCATTGCTAGCATAAACAAAATTTTTAGATAATATCAACTTGTTTTAATGTAATTGTTTGTTATAATTGTTGATTTCTCAACAGTGTTTGGGCTCTCTTTTAAAATGGCTTTCAAATGCTTCTTTTTATTACATTTTATTACATTCTGTATTCTCCTTTCAGGCTCTTCAATATCCACATGTACTGTTCAGGGCTCACTGCCAAGGCACAATAAGGGGCTACAATATGGCACTAACAGCTTTGCACCAAAACTTGCATTATCTTTCCCATTACATAAAACTTCTTAGTGATGCAGGCAGTCATGATCTGCATTTTGACTGCAAGTGGAGACGGTTGTTTGGGGTTTTTTTTAGGAGACTTGGCACATCCATGATCAATGTCTGTAAGTTCTGTAAAATTATTGTGAATTTGCCTGCAACCACCAAATCTCACCCAGGCTTACTGAATTTGTAAAACACACGTTTGTAACTGAAAAAAACAATCTATCTTCTTTCTAGGAGATATTTATCAGGCCTATCTTGGCAATAGCAGTACATGGTTTATGGTCAGCTTCAGCTAACAGTGGTGTCCCATAAATAAAGGAATTTTTTTTACAGGCATGGCTTAAGGCCAAAGTCTCCTTCATTCTTTCAGCATATTTACATTCAGTTTTTGTTAGTGGCTGTGAGGCATTAGCCACTTGTCTCCAGCTTCAACTGTGTTATTGAAAGAGTATTGTGCCAATATTCTCTTGAGATGCACCCATGAACAAGTTACTTTTGTGCTTATTGTCATAATATTTCAGGACCAGGGCCTCTTTAATTAAATCCCTCAGTTTCTCAAGCGCTCTCTTAAGGATTGCATCTGTTCCTTGAGTGTTTTCGAGCAGCCATGCTCTATGGCTGCTGGTTCAGACGACCATGTTAGTCATAAACCTCCCTGTGTAAATTACAGTTCCAAGAAATCATCAGACCCCTTCTTTCTTTGTTCAAGCAATTATTCTGTGATGCCCATAGCATTCTCTCCCATCCTTCTTTGCACAACACACTCTTGTCATCTGCATTTGTTTAGCTTTACCCTCACAGCACCAAATCTTTCCAAAGCTGCCCAGAGCCTGTGATCATGGTCTTCTGCTGTGCTCAGCTTCTGGGGCTGTGCTTGATTCATTGCTCACATGGAGCCTGGCAGAGGGATACTTCACTCAAAGTGAGGTTTCAGTACCCTGACACTGGCATTCTGTGGAGCAGAAATCTGTGTAACCAGCTCTTCTATGAAGGTTTCAAGGATACAAGTGCTAGAGAAATTTAGCTACATAGCTTCACTACGTAGCTACCTCATCTTAACATAAACCCATCCTAGGACTTCAATAATGCGCGTAATAGTGATTCATTGGTTGAGAGTACAGCTCTCTGCATCTCACTCTAAATTCATGAAATTCAAATGCATGTACATTAACTTACATGTGGACCTTATGTCTTGTATCCCTATTTTTCTTTCCTGAGCATGTTAAAATCTGGACTGAACTACACTCCCAATATAGTGAAATACAAACAAAATTTGAAAGCTGCTTACTTGTACCTGAAAAAACATTATTTAAATAAAAAACATGGTTGGAAATTGCTTGTTCTATGAGACCAGAATATTCCAGGTCTGGGAAGTTTTTGAATTTTTTTAGCTAATGGCAAAGGAGCCTCACTCTGTATAAATAGTAAGCCTTTTATGTGAAGTCCTAGAAACTTTGATCAAAGTTCTAACCTCAGTAGCTGAACTATACACTGTAATTACTGGTATAATACCATCTGCAAAAAGCTTCAGTTCAGTGCCATGAATGCAGGCAGGCAGTCCAAGACACCTCAAGGCATAGTCTTTCAGGATTAAGACTCTTTTTCTGGGTCTTAAGATTGGGAAATTTCTCACTGATTTCACAGAACACTTTCCAGCATGAAATCATCACAGTTTGGTTCATTTTATGTGGTAGTAGTTCTCTCTCAAACACCTCTAAAGACAGAAGATATAAAAACCAAACAAACGAATTATTTAAATATACTCGAAAATGTAATTTATGGATCAGAGTTAGGGAATTTTCCAGTGCATTATGTAGCGTCATCTGCCAGCTCCTGGCCCATGATTCAGTCTTGGCACTGGGGCAAAGGAGCCTGGGAAGCAACAGTAGCCTGTTTTGCCTTCTCAAGGGTGTCAGAATGTGCTATGGCAAAAGTCTGCTGTAGTAAAGGTCTACAGCAATAACTCCCTTCTGCCCACCTGTCTCCTCATCTTCCCAGACTGCAAAGAATAATGTTGCCAAAGGAATAATTCAGTGGATTTGCTGAAATGTGAAAAGCTGCCACTCTCTGGCTTTCCTTTCTGTGCCATAGCAGTCCTTGCCACTGCACACTGTCATCTCCATGACAAGCCAACAGGATCTGTCCACACACCCCTCTGTCCTCTCACCCATGAGCCAAAAAGAATTACTTTTCTTTCCAGTGAAGTATCCATGTTCCCATGGCTAACAGGATGACAGAAGAATTTTAACTGATCTTTCCACTAGATTGTGCAAGTGCCCTGCTGTTGGCATCTAATCCCCAGCATCAGAAAGGTTGAAGCTCCAGCTAGGAGTTTGAGGGAGTTGCTTGTGAAACACTGAACAACTGGAAGTCATTAACTTCCCTTTGAACAAATAAACCCAAGCTTTGTTGTGTCTATGTGCCTTCAACTTCTCACTCTAAACAGTGTTCATATTCTTAAGACTTGCTGCAGAAAATAGTTTATTCCAAGTAAATACAGGAAATTCCTTTTTGGTGTTCCAATATGTCTTGGAAAAACCCACTGCTGCTGTGGGTAGACATATGTGTGCTCAGATCAGTGTTCTAATAACCTTCCCTCATTAAAGAATAACCAAATACACTTGTTTTTTCTCTGAAACCAGATGAGTGAAGCAACAGTAGGGTTGTACTGAAAGCCCAAATAATTGTCTCTGCTCAAAACAAAGGAACCTGTAACACATGTGTGGGCATTGTGGCTTTCCTAGGTATTCTGGTGAAAGACAGGATTAGACAGCCAGCTTATCATTGTGAGTATATCAGAAGAAACAATTGGAGTGGGCCTGAACTGCTTCCAGTCAGTCTATTATGTTTTTGGACCAAAATCAAATTTAAGAAGACTTTTCCATGTACTGGAAACCCAGGTTGCTGCCAGACACCAGAAGGGTTGAGAGGGTGAAGTTGGTCCATGACACTGAGCACAATCATCTCCAGATGCTCTGACTCCTGACTATGATCATAAAACTGTGTGGTGAAGGAAGGAAAGGGGAGTCAAGACAAGTGGTGTTCTGCTGTACACTGAAGTTTAATTTCACTGAAATGCATTTCTTTGGGGTCAATGTTTGATTGTTTATATCTAGCCTACAACATTTCAGCTGGATGTTTTCAGTTTTCCCAGCCCAAATCTTATTTTGAATTGTTAGAAACTGGAAGCAGTAGCCTGGACATTAATTAAGCTACATAAATATATCCCAACAGAAAAAAATCAGGCTTTTCAAGAAATATACTTTATGCTAGGGGCCTTACCATGAACTCAGATGGTGAAATACTTGCGTGTTGATCTGTTCAAAAGTTGAAAGATCTTTTTGTAAACCACCTCTATTATATATGGGGGCTTTATTATGTACCAATGTGTATTTAATTTTTGTCTTTGGAATGGTTTGCATTAGTGCTCCTCAGTGCACATCCAATTTAGATTTAATAAGATAGTGCTTGTCCATTAATAAAATAACAGTAATTAAAAGCATATTTCTTGCCATTCAAATTTTATGCAATCAATATATTTTCTTTACCTCTTAAAATCTGTTTTTAATGATCAGTTGGAATTACTTTTATGCAAGAAAACTGTTTTTAATAAATGAAAATTAGCAATACTTTTGTAAAATTTAATTATCTAAGGGAAAAGGGACTAAACAAACTCTGCAAAGTTCAAGAATAAGCAACAAAGTCCAAGTAGATATAAAATTCAAAAGCTAAATGTGAAAAATGATTTATTGGCAGAGTTAAAGATGGTCCTTTTAAAAGATCCGTTTTTCATCTATTTCAGTGTGCGAGAATAATTATTTCTCTTTCACATATCCCAGTTAGTTCAGAGTTCTAAAAGGAAAGGATTTCTTCTGATTTCAATGACCTTTTTATTTCCAGCCCACAAAAATGAGAGACTGAAAGTCTTGGTTCTAGCCTTGGAGATGCACTTTGCCTGTGTGTCAGGGACCCACAAAGCCCAGTATCAGATGTCCCCCTCTTCAGAAATTCATCAAATATCCCTACTGGAGTTTGGAAAGGATATGTGGGTCACCCTCTCAATCTGCTACCTTTCTTCACGGGGCACACCCCAGCACAGGTGTCAGGTCAGGCCAAAAATGGAGCAGGGGAGTTTGGAGGCAGAGGCATCAATGTGATATACCTCCTGTTCTTTCTGTCTGATAGGCCAGGAGGAGACTGGTGGCACAAACTTTTTAAGTAACCCAGCAGAAATGTCCAGGGCTGCCCTGAAGAACTTTAATTTTTATAGCCTTTTGACAGAGGCACATTAGAAGCTCAGTTGGGATGTAGCATGTGGCTAAGATACATAATTTTTGGAGGTAATTCCAGCTTTGTCCAGCTATGAACCTGTCCTGAAAGGTACAGGATCTAGCCACCAGCCCAGTTTATCACTGGCCAGGGAGCCAAAAATTACAGAAAGAAATAGTGTATGGCCTCTTCCCTCCCTGCACAATAAAGACTTTTCTCTGTTCCCAGCAGAGTGTACCCATAAACTGATGATCTAGACATTGTCTTGCAGATATTTTGATTCAAATAAGAAATGATGACTGTTTCAAGCAAAGTACTTGCAAGGAGGTTTTGTTATGGGCGGGATCAAAGAACAGATAAAAGAGGCTTTTATTTATAAACCACTTCTATTCTTTAACCCACTGGGAGCTGTCATAATATAAAAGACAACCCTTTCTTTGACCTTTCTGTGCAGCTTTATAAAAAAATAAGCATGAGACAAGTTTATGAAAGCATTACTTGAATTCTAGAAATAAAACGGTCATTGTTCTTACACCCATAAAGCTACAAGCACGATTAGCATCACGTGCAAAATGCAAAAATAACTTGCCAATTAGTTTATCTTAAAACTATTAAGAAGTTCACTATATTGTAATCTGCTCACAGAAGGAGTATAAAGTATGTAAAAAATTTTATCTCTTTTACCCAATCCACATTTTAATGCAAGCTGATTTCTTTTTTTGGTGTCAAGTTTCCAATTTTTTTCTGACTGTGCAAAAATACTCATATTTGTACTTCTACAGTACTTCTCACTTTACAAGATATCCTTTTTTAATTGCTGCTCTAAAACATACGATTTGCATTTTCACTAATACCTACAGTAGCATCACCAGTATAATTAAAATATAATTCAAAAAATATTTGCAGTCCATTAACATTTCTTTGACTATTCTAAATCCTACTCTGAACTGAAAGCACCTTTCTTCTAATGTGGATCTGATATGCAGATTTAAATTAATCTCTTTCTAAGCACCAGTAGCTACATTCACGAAGACTGACACTTTAATTGTCTGTGTCCAAAATTTTGATCCTTCAGCCTCCTGTTCAGCTTCTGCCTAACTTGAAAGGAAGCCAGATTTCCTTTGCTCTTTAATTCCCTCCAGTGAAACCTCCTGGGCACTTACATGTTTGCCACACACTGAGTGTATGTGCAATCAGACTGTCCTGCCCAGGAGCCCACAACATATTCTACTCTTTTGCTGACTGCCAAGCATCCTCCCTGCCTTGGTCAGTGTCTCTGTCACTTGCCTACTAGACTTGTCCCTTGTACAAAATAACCAGGTCACACTGCTCACAGAGAACAGAAGTGCAGCTGAGTGGGAGGGAGAAAGCAAGGTCCGTATTCCTACCTTGCGTAGGCAGAGTAGGATTTCAGCTGAGTCCTCCAGAAAACCAGGAAAGCTGGCAGCAGGAGTGGGACTACAGCCAAAGCATTTCTCGTGTGTATTTGCTGGAAAGCAGCAGTCTGGACCAGGCTCCAGCTCCCATCTCTGAATCCAAAAGGAAGAGAATGGTACTGACTGCTTCTGAGGCCAGGGCCTCAATGGCCCTAGTTCTGCACCTGGCTACTTCCTGTTTACCTCAGGAGCTCCCAAAGCTGTGGAGCTGAAAAGTCTGCAAGTGATAAGTGTCTTGGAAATAACCACCAATATGCAGAAGCCAGGATCCTTTAGTATGTATAGTACTATATCTTGCTTAATAGTTGTAATAATTTCTCTGTATCTTGTTACCTTGTCCTCCTCTGCCTGAAGCCTCCAGTCAAGATTATGAGTTAGGTTATAACCTGTTTAAAGTCAGAAACCTGTAGCAGAGACGTCCTAACTCTGCTCCTGACTGATTGAAGTTTCAGGCATGAAGGAACAACTGAAAAATCAGGCATTTATGCTTCAGTCCTATAAACATCTTTTACAAAATAAAGTCTTAAGTTCAGTAGGCTGTCTTGACTGTGTAAAATAAGAGGCAATTCTGATTGCATACCTCATGTAACTTGGAGAATTGAGATGAGCTTCTCCATTTTAGCATTTCTGGGCATCTTTGCTTCTTTTGGAGATGGACAGTGGAAATACTGAACTGCCTCATAAGTAGACAACTCTTTTATTATATTTCTTCCAGACTGCTGCCAAAACTTATTCACACAAACTTGCTCTCCTGAGATTTCTACCCCAATCTGGCAATCTGTCCATTCCAACAAAGACTGAAGAAATTGGTACTTTGCCTGCTAGTCCGAGCTAGACAAAATCTCTGAGACTCACATAGTGTATCTAGGGTCAATGCTATTCTCAGTTCATCTCACTGAACTGAACTGAGCCTGCAATTTGGGTATGTCTTGAGATCTGTTTGTTAGCAATGACAAACAGAAATGAACAGTTTTCTGCTGACAAGTCTATTCATTGAAGACCTGAATTAGTGAGGTTCATGCATGGCAGATGTTACAGGCATGACTCCCTTACTATTCCTCAGCTGAAGTGTATGAGGGAAGGTGGAAGGGGGAGGAGACTCGAGGAGAGGAGACTCGAGGAGACTCGAGGAGACTCGAGGAGACTCGAGGAGACTCGAGGAGAGGAGAGGAGAGGAGAGGAGAGGAGAGGAAAATGGGGTGGGGAGGCAAGGCAAGGCAAGGCAAAACTTAGTAGTTGTGGGATCGTGGAATCACCTTTTTTCAGAGATACATATTTCTTCTTAAAATTGAATTTTCTGTAATACCATCTCTTTGGATCTGAAGATGATTTGTGCTGATAGCAACAGGAAATTCTGTTACCATGCCAGTGATAACATGACTGAAATTTAAACTGACATCTGCTCAACTGTGAGTGATTTTGCATTAGGTTGCATATACTCAGAGTTAAAGCCTTTCTGTTTCAAGAAAAATTTCTATTGACATAAATATCAGTTACCTGAACAAGAACTATATAGGACTGAGCCAATATACCATATAGGTCTAAGATACAATTTTGTGTCACTGGAACATAGGGTTATGCCAAATAAGACAAAAAGTTATGTCAATGTTCTTTCATCATTTCAGTTATTTTCATCTTATATTTCATAACAGTCCAAGTGAACTAGTTGTACCATCCCCCTAGCACTCTAAGTCTCACTCAGCTACCAGAGATGAAACTGCCATATATCAGCCTTAACAAGCCTTGCTCTGGAAATTCAGGTTGCCAATGGGCATTAGTACCAGTAGTCCTTGCAACTCTGATCAAACATATTATTTTTCCATGACTTTACTTTAGTTTGAATATACCTTTCATGCTTTCTTACACTAAACAGTTTTTCTCATTTTATACTGGAAAAAGGCTTTTTACAGTGAATGCCTCAGGTATGAGTTAATCATTTGCAATGCTTATTAGGGTCAAAATTTTCTGTTCGCTTCCAATTCCAGTGAGAATGAACAATGCTATAATAGGGCTGGTGACTCAAACCCTGTGATTTTTGACTTCTGAGATGTATCTGCTGGCTTCATATAAATCATCACTGCTTCCCACAGACTTTGCCTGCCAATAAAATATAACAGTCATGACAGGTATCATGGTGCTTTGCAAGAGAAGGGGCAGTGGATGGCCACCAAGTCAGCCAGGGGCAAAGACAGTCCTCCTGAGTCCAGGATCCTTCAGTGCTGTGGCTGTACCAAGTCTGCTCTAAACCAGATGACACTTTTGGTAATAGTCTCCTTACTGATTTTGATCAAAAGCAGACCTGTCTCAGTGAAATCCAGTAAAAGAGCAAAACCAACAGGCACTAACTAAGATACAGAAAATTCCATTTCAGTGTAAGAAAAGAATTCTACTTTTTTTAATGGTCAGAGTGGTCAAACACTGTAAGAAGTTGCCCAGAGACACTGTGGAGTTATCAGTCCTCAGAAACAGTCAAAACTCAACTGGACATGGCCATGAGTAACCTGAGTTTTAAGGTCGTGAGTGAGTTTTAAGGAGGGAGATTGGATGAGTCAATCTACAGAGATCCTTCATGATCTGTCTCTTTACCGAACTGAACAAAGTCTCCTTATTAATGGTTGTGCATCTGAAGCAGTTTGGTTGTATTTTGGATTCTGAGGAATCCACACACCTGGAAGAAGGCTGTTTCTTACAACCACTGGGTCCACATCTGATCTTGGGATAACTAGAACCCAGCACTAACTCTTCAAAAAGTAGGAGCATCTGTTGACTTAGCTTAGCTTAAAAAAAAAAAAAAAGTGAATAGATTATTTGAGTATAGTTATATAGTCTGAGATGTATACTGAATTCAGTTTGTGGTTAATCTTGTAAACCTCACACTTCTGTTGGAAAGTGCACTGTCCTCTCAGCTGGGCTACCTTCTGGCTTTGTGGAATACATAACTAGGTTTCTCAACCATTTCCAAACAAATTTTCATCCTGTTTAGATATTGAAGACTCATCCACCAAATGGCTGGAGGTTTCAATAATTTTTCATAGTAGACCCTAGTAGTTCTCTTCACCTCATGATGGAACCAAAACACAGTGCTGGGGGTTGTACTTGATTTTCCTGCCTTACAAGTCTGAGGGACAGGGAGAAAGAGGAGAGAGTTGCTTTGACTCTGTAGCCCAGGTCTGTGTCTCACTGTGACCATATGCATCTCTCCTGCCATGCTGCTCCTGATACAGACACTGCCAAGTGGATTTGGTATTTTCCAGGTAAATCCTCAGTTAAATCCAGAAAAGATGGTCAATCAAAACTGCATTCATCAGATAATTTAACTGAGATTGAACCAAGTACTAGTTTGAACTATTATTTTTCAAACTGAACCTGAACTGAAAATTACTTCAGCACAAACCCTAGCCTGACTTGTGTACAGGTGCCATTTCAAAAACTAAGCATCTTTGCTTGGAGACTTCAGGTTGTGCCTGCACAGCACAGAGCAGAGTTGAGAAAGAGGGTGAGGGCAAGCCAGGCTCAGAATTTGGGACAGAGAGGGGAAACCAGGCTTAACCCAATGTCATGCAAATACACTGCAGTACTTGCAGGAGCATCCTGGCCTGGAATGGAGTCAGATAAATGAAACTGCATGCATGGAAAACGTCTGACAGGCTCTGCACTGCACCAGGTGAGCCTGCCCTAGGAGGGGCGTTTTAGTGCTAATCACCCTTGCTGTCAATAATGTTTATTGTTCATTGTTTGCAGCCATGATGAATTTCCCACTCTGAAATCGTGTTCTGTCTTCTCTACTTCCCTAAAGAATCATCTGCTATTAGCAGACTTTCCCTTTTGATTTTTTTTTTCAGATAAAGCAGATAGATTGGGTGTATCTTGTTTCCCACCACCAGGCATGTTTTATGGATCATTCATTCACTGAGTCATGTAGCTCTTTTGAACTATTCCTCATTTTTCAACATCAGCTTTAACTGGGAACACCAGATTTGGACATACTACTGCATTTGTTCATGTCAACAACACTTACAACAATAATTAGGCTAGCTTGAATGGCTTAGAGATAAAATACCTGCTTTTTCCCTATGTTCATATTCAACCAAATCAAAATAAGATCACAGCTGAAAGAGCAAGACTGTTACTGCTATTTAATTCACTTATTTTTATTTACCAAAGATCTTGTCTGACTTCTAGACACCTGTATAAATAAGACTTGACAAAAAGATGAATGTTCTGGCTTCATTTGTTCTGGTTCAAAAAGCCTCATTCTTCATTGAGAAAAAATGTAAATGAGTGTTTTAGTTTGCTCTGCAAATCCGGAAATCTTAATTGGAGAGGCGAGGTCAAAGACACAGGATCTTCCGTGGCGACTTTCCCTTTTAGTGCTGCTTGAAGAATTCTCTTTTCAAGTGGAAGGAATTACTGCCCTCAGAGCTTGCTTTCATCCCTAACACCACAGCATCACAGTGGAGAAGGTGAATGATCCGTTATGACTGGCGGAAGGGACTGAACTGTTGGGCATCAGAGAGTCACCTGAATTTCCCATGAAAATGGAGGAAGACCAATTAATGTAGTTATTTGAGTCACTGAGACACGGAGGGAGGCCTACACTGATACATTTGTCTTCAGTTTTCTGCTGCTGTAGTGTCTCATGGCACTTGAATCTCACAGAGATATCCCTCTGCTAGGAACAGGTTGGGTCTGTTGCCTAGTGGTTTCTATTTCTTGTTAATAAAAAGAATTAATATAAAAAAAAAACCTTCTTGTGTTATTTGGTTGTTTGGTTTGGGGGCAGGGTTTTGTGGGGTTGTTTTTTGTTTTGGTTTGGTTTTTCCCCTGGCAGCATAGCAAGTCTGTTTCACCCTACCTTCACAGTTAGAGCATTTAAATAAATATGTAGTAGAATTCTGAATAGTGAGAAAGGGCTCATGGCAGTTTTTTTGTGTGTCTGTGTGTGTGTGTACACTACCCATTACAAAACCCCCAGCCAGGAGCTGTATTGTGTACCTCCATTCATCAGGCAGATCCTGCAGAGGTCAGCTGCAGAGTGGGGAAACGAGTTTTGTTTCTTTGCAGGGCTGGACGCCTGCTTTTCTTAAATAGGTTAGTTACATCTCTCCTCCTGTCTACCCTAAAACACGTCCCCTCCCTTGCATTTGTAGCTATTTTATGACCTCTGAGAGGTTAAAAGTAGCAAGATCTTTACAATCTCCTAGTCTATCACGCTGTCAGACTAAATTGTTGCCTTCAGAATATCTTCTCATGTTTTGTCTGTCTTGGATCTCTCTTGCAGCTGAAGGCTAGAGGTGATCATGAGGTCCCAGAGAGCAACTTTTTCCTGTTTCATCTTCAGAATATTAATCTATTCTGTACAAAAAGAAGGAAATGTGTAAATACATGTGTGTGTGTATATAAATACACATTTGCATTTATCTATATATTTATATAAAATTACATTTCATTTTTATTGCACCTATTTGCAAAAAAAAAAAAAAAAAGATCCAAAGGCAGAAAGGCAGAGTAGCTCTTAACAGATTTTATCAATAAAGTGTATGCTTGACAGAAGTTCAGAAAAACATCTGCCATTTTGTTTTCAGAAATGCCAAGTTTGCAGTTTGTATGGCATCTTGGTTTGCTTCCAGCCTGGATAATTGCATTCTTCCTACCTGTGAATGTTCCTGTCATTTCAATTGGATGCAGTGTTTCTTCCACACTCCTTTGCCAAATTATTCTGTGCTGCTGCTGTGTACCCTTAAATGGCTGCGATGTTTCATTCCAAAGACAACTTCCTGTCTGCTCAGAAGCAGGACATAAAACTTTGACAGCTCAGGGGAGGATTCAGCCTGCTGTAGTGCCTGCCTGCATTATAAAGGCATAAAGGTATAAAGGATAAAATTTTCAAACCTTTGCATTGATACTCTGAGGCTGAAAAATTTAGAAGGCATGATCATATGATCAGGTACAGTCATTCATTTGTCTGAGCTGGGAATTTAATTTTCATTGATCTGTAGAAGCAATAGCCATTCAGGCAGGTGATAAGAAATATTGGCACAAGCAAGTGCCAGGCATATGCAGCTGCGCTGCCCCTAGAGCAGGACTGGATGGGGCTTATCTGGCTTTGCAGATGGACTGAAGCATTCATGGACCAGCACTTGGTCATGGGCAGGGTTGTCTGCTGCAGAGTTTTACAGTAGGTAACTTCCAGTAGGAGTGGGGTGAAACTGTGATGCTAATGAGAAGGGTTTTTCCAGGTTCATGCAGAGCTAAAGTTGACATGTGGGCATAAGATGACTGTGTTGCCCTTTTTGTTGTTGAAAAGATTGAGACTTGAAAAGCAAATGAGCAAATAAAAGCATAAAAGATTGCAAATCTTCCTCATACCTTTCCAGAGTTTAGATTCCCTCCTCCTGGTGAGCTGGATCTGGAGCCTTTTGTCACTCAATACACTGCAGAGTGCAGAGGCATTTTATGTCCAAAAAAGTACTAATGCTCTTTCCAAGTAGCAGTTTTAGAATACAAAATGCTGGAAGCAAAGAAAAACGTTCTGCAAGAATGACTGGATATTGCTCTTGACTTGACTTTTGACTGTGGCTTTAATTTGTGTACAGTAAATAGTGTAAAAAAGTGGATTTGGCTACATTTCCATTTTATAGAAATGTATAAATAATATAAGTAATCTATATATATAAATTTATAGTATCCATTTTATAGAAATTAATGGGCGAAAATATTCATTATTAATTTAAAAAGTAGTTGAGAGAAGAAACATCTTCCACAAAAAATATTTTCAAAGTCGCACAAAGATCTCTTTTCGAAAGGAGTCTTTGCTTGGAATTCCCTAGATTCAATTGCCCCAGCTGAGCCATGTTTCCCTGAGGTTGGAAGATTTCTGATCTGATGGCTCCAAACAGGAAACAAGGAAGCTTTGGGAATCCTATTGACTGTGGCTTTGAATAGCTCTCAAGGTTTTTTCAGAACTGCAGACCCTGGATACCCTGCAATATCCTTTGCCTGCTGCACAGAGACTCACCACAATCTTTAGAGCACAGGTCTAAATTTAAAAAGGAAGAACAAAATAAAAACAAACCACAACAACAAAAAAATAAAAAATTAAACTAGTGGTCTTTCCTTATTTACCTGATTATTAGACTGAAGTAAACTGTGATGGGGATTATTTATGTAAATTCCTTTTAGATTCCTGGCTTTACATCCAGAACCATGAATGACAATGAAGTGGCTCCTAATCAGTCATTAAGCAAGGTTTATTAATAGACAAACTGTGGGAAAGGTAAACTTTAGAAAAGGTAAGTACCTGAGAAAGAAGGACAGCTAGCAAATAGAAAAAAAAAAATCCAATTTCCCAATGAAGTATCAAGTTAGTCACTTAAATGACATGAAATTGATTTTCACCTCCCGTAATGGCATGAAAGCGTATTTCAGTTTGGTTTTATCTTTTTTTATCTTTTTTTTCCCATGCAGATTGTGTTTACTCTATAGTTTTCAACCCAAGTTATCAAGTGGTTGACCTAAATATTAACAACGCTTTCCCTTCAGAGCTTTGTGAGATACTGGACAATTCCTGTGTGTATGGGGTACATCTGTGTGTAGTGCTTTCCAGAAATGGGGGATATCATATCTGAAGCACTTGAGTGATTCGAGTTGTGTTTGCACAGGCAGGCACATGCAGGCATGAAGTCTCTGCCTCCACTTGGCACTGGTCTGAGGAGATCCACAAGGTTGTGGTTTAGTTGTGTCAGCAGAACTTTATCACAGCTGGCTTCCAGACAGGCTGCTGATACCTATTTTGGCATCTCTACTCAGAACTGCAGTGGACAGCATAAATAGAGTATGAATTCCCAAGACCTGTCAAAACTGAGATCTAAATTCATGGCCAGTTAAATCTTAAAGATATTTTTCCCTTTAAACCTTTCTCCAGATTTTTTTTTTTTTTTTCAAACCTCTCTTTGTAGGGAGGATTCTGTATTATTTATAGAAGTCTTAGAATTTCCAACTCTAAGAATCTTTAAAAGGAAAATAAAACAATTTTGTAATGCAAAATTTTTTCGGACAAACTCCTTTCTGAATTTCTTCACTTAGAAATTAGAAATATGACAAAAATTACCATTTGCCCCATAAAGCTATGTTCTGGGCAAGGTATGTGCTTTTGACACACAGGAAGTGTAGTTGTAATAAGACAAAAATACTTTTTGCTTTTGATATTTTGTTTACCAACATACACTTCCTCCTCAAAATCTTTTCTAATTTGAGAAAGGAAGGAAGGCAAATGTGAGTGTACTTGAAATAAAAGCTTCTCACTGCACACCTAAAAGTAAGTGCAAATGTACACAAGGTTTGTTTAGCTTGCAGCAGAGGGAACATTTGGAAATAACCCCTCAAGTCAGAAAATACACTTTGGTTTGCACATTGTTTCCCTGTTCATGTGCAAATGTGGACATTACAATGGGTATTTTCCTTTACTATTGCCAATGAGAACATGGCCAGTTTGGCACCATCCTTTCCAAAACAGCTGTTCTTTTTTGAAAATGGATGTTTTCTCCCTCTTCTATGTGAATGAGTGAGTGTGTGTGAGTGAGTTCTAAAACATACTGGCTTTTCCACCTGCCAACACACCCCAAAAACCCCTGTGCTTAAGTATATGAGGGACCACTGCTGTAGAATTAGTAATTATTAGATGCATCAGTCAAGGGTAAGGCATGAGGTAAGGTCAAGTGGTTCATGCAGCTTGAATCTACTCTTATAGCTAAAAGCAGATCTGAGGTAATCCTATGCATGGCTGTAGAAGCCACTCAGGGATACATTCATTTAACTTTTCAAAATATAGACTGTATAAAGAAAATGTGTGCTAAAATTAGAAAATCTGCTCAGAAATAGTCAATCTGTGGACAAAGAGTTGTATTTTCTCACTTCCTTGTACCATTCATTCCAAGGAGAATGAATTGCAAATCACAGCTTTTCTTCACTGTTTTGTTGAAGGAGGCATTACCCTGGTTATCCCCCACCATGAGCTCCCAGGGCTTCTTCCCACAGGCATCCCCTTCCAGTAAGCCACTTCTCCCTACTTTTCTGCTGCTGCCAGTCCAGTGCAGATGGCAGATGCCTGTGAAAATGCAATCAGCTGTACCAATAACCTTCTCCACATGCTTTCAGTCACAGGGCCTCCACTACTGTTTCATCATGTGAGTCATCATCAGAGCTCCTCCAGCCCCCAGCTTCTGCCTTTACTGTTTAGGTTGCATAGTAACTCAGGTGTTTTGCTGAGAAAATGAAATTACTACCCAGTTTCTAACAGGCCCACCATCGGTTATACAATGTGTGCTGAGGCTAACATTGACACTCCACAGTACTTAAAGATAATTCATGTCCCTTTCAGGGGCAGATTTTCCCTATTCCTACCAGTTGTTAAAAACTATTTGTGCAGATTGTTCAACCAGTAGGAGAGCAAAAACTCTTCCCACCCTTTTTAAAGCTTTAGTGCAAGAGGCATATTAGATAAATATCTTATTTGTGGAGTGAAAATTGTTATTAGGTATTTGCTTTGGAGAAGAGATGTTTCAGGGAGTTACCATTACCAGTATTTGGTGTTACATCATGGTTGGGTCAGTGACCTTTTCAACTTGGCTGGGAATCCACTTTGAAACAGCTGTGGTGTTTTTTCTCTTGAAATGCAAAAAGGAAATTCCTTGCCTTAATGTCTAGCATTGTTAGCATCACTGCAGAAAACTTCTGGGGGATTTTGTAGAACACTTAGTGTTGTTTTTTAACTGTGAAATGCTGATTTGTTTGTCGTTTAGAGGGGTTACCCCAGGGTGAGCCAACACAGTTTAGTCTTGAGTCACTTTGGTCCTTGTGCCTATAAAAATGTTGCAGACCTCTAAAACTGCAATGGGAAACAGATTACCCAGAGACATTTTTAACTCTCAGATGCTAAAGAGGTTTGAGCAGAAGCAACTAATCATGGTATTTGGACACTACAATTATTCTGTTCCCATGCTAGCTTTGATAAAACATGTGCTAATGTCAATCACTGACATACCGGGGAAATATCTACTATTTTCCAGGTAAACAGTTGATAGCGTATGCCAGAGTGAATGGTGAAAACATGAAATGGAAGAAACATGAAATACAAGTAAAGTTTCCAGAGTGGGACTGAAGATATGCAGGGATTTAAAGGAATTAAGGAATGAATGAGGTAACTGCACTTCTAGCAGTAATGTTTGCAATGCATATATTATCATAATGTTCAGTGATAAACAACTTCACTCTGCTGAAGTCAAAATCTTTGTAGAATTTACTCCAATGGCAGAAATAGCTTATGACAGGTAATTTGAAAAATCCTCACCAAGACTTCACTGAAATCAATGATTATCCTATGGACCTGAATGGCAATGCATATTGTGTCCTGTGGAATGAAAAGATCAGATCTATGCTGCTTTTAACCATGCCCATGCAAAGACTTCCTCCTCACATACCCCTGTTGCCATATGGCCTGGGGAATAGCCACCATGAAAAGTGTCTGAACTCCTGAGAGACAGAGGCAAAGGTGAGTGAAAACAGAAAGCCTGGAGAAGAGCTCAGGGTTGTGAAATAGTGCTGGAAAATGGAGCTTTCTTTGGGATTGCCTTCCCTCAGCTTTCTAGGTCAAGTGAGTAAACTGCAGGATGGACTGATTACTCTGGGAGGGACAAAGACATTTTTTCATTTCACATTTAGGTGCATCAAAATCAAGGAAATTCATAGAAACTCCAGTTGTGTGTGTCTGAAGGGAGGATGCCCATCTGGACCCATAAAATGCAAGTTATCTGTTGCTTCCACTCCTCTCTCACCACTCAGCTCCTTGCATATCTCCACATGCGGCCTTGTCTCTTTTTTCTGCATCTCTGCCATTGGTCTCTCACTTCCTGTGCATGCATAATTCCATTTTGCAATATAAAACCTTAGTCACTTTGTACTAAATAGTGCCCCATGCACAACAATCCTGTGACTTTGGAGCTGTGAAAATGACATCCTTTCCATCAATCCTGTGTGTGAGGTTGTTCACAGACCCCTCAGTCTTTCTCTTGCTGTGGGACTAAGACCTTCCCTCCTGTTTTGAGGAGCTAAGCAGGGAATTTCTCATCCTCATAAGAAAAATAGCACCAGAGTCTAAAACATCATGGAGGGAAGCAAGATAGGGTTTGTCAATGTATCAGAATTGCTTGATTTGTGTTGACTGTTCTTTCTCTAACAGTATTCCTTCAGGAAAAAGGCTGTCACACTATGTTACTTTTCCTGTGGCACTCTATGGAGTGCTTCTGCTAATTCAGACAATTTCAAAGGCACTGTGAAATAAGGATAAAAATTCTGTTTTTCAAGAAAAGAAAAGCCTCACTAGGAATGATTTTAGAAAACGAGTGACACAATAAGGAGATAAGGTATGTGGATCAATAGGACATAGATAAGGTAGTCCAAGTGAAACAAGTTTGTGAGGAACTTCTGTTGGAGTCCAGAAAGCTAGGTAGCTCAGTTGTAGATTAAATTCCTTGCAGACAAAAGCAAATTAATACAAGTTGGAAGGGAAAATCAGAATGACATATTGCTTGGCTCTAAATTAATCACAACCATGCAGCGAAAAAAGTGTCACAACAGATATCTTAGCCAAACCATATGCTCTGAGAGCAGCGAAAGTGTTGGCAAACTGCTAGAATGTAGCAGGAGAAATATATAAAACAATATTTAAACCAATATAATATAATTATATAAGCCAGTGACATGTCCTCTCTGTTCCTTCTAGGTCAAACAGCTTGAAAATAATACTGCAGAAATACTAAGGGTCCAGGGAAATACATGACAAAAATGGTTAGAGGAATGGAAATGTGGTGTGAGCCTTTTATGTAAGGAGAGTGTGGAAAGTGTAGAGATGGTTAGATTAGAGAGGAAAAAGAAGTGACAGCATGACAGAAATGTACAAAATAATTATTGCTGTAAGAAAGATTGCCTTCCCCACAAAGTAAAAGCATCAGGACAAGAAAGTAACAAGACATTTAACAACCAATAAAACAATCCCATTTATATAATGTTTAATGGGTGAGTTAGACATCTACATGAGCAATGGGAACAGAAAGATTCTGCTGGAAAAAGAAAAGAAATAGGAAAAGACATCTGTGTGATTTGAGTCAAAACAAACCTACACTGTTAAAGAGCAATTTACCCCTATGGGCAGGTTATACTCTTAATATCCTTTATGAACCATTTTTCTGAGAAGAATTTAGGCAAACTTTGAAGCAGGGTTCTGTGATCAATAGCTCCCATCTGCTCTCACACCGAAAACAGCTGTGTTCTGGCTTTGTGCTAACAAGACCTGCACCAAATGTGAGCAGCATAACGAAGGCACTGGAAGGAGCTGAGGTACCAAGGTGCCATATATGAGGTTCCCATGGCACAAACACTTGTGGATGTGAGGCCAGTGCTATCATGTGAAGCCTTTGGTCTCACTGTGCATGTCCCTTTTAGCATAATGCTTGATAGGCAACCCACACAGCATAGGCAATAGGTTTGGTTCCACAGATTTTCAGACCTGTGGTGGCCCATGATTCAACAAGGCATCCAAAAACTTGGGAAAGGGGAGCCACATCTGTAAAAGCTAGATGCATGGTAGCCTTATCTAGTCTTGCCTGCATAGAGAGCTGTGTGGGTGAAGTACTCTACTGAGAGTGGAGATGCATCCACAGAGTTTTCTATGTGAGTAAGGACAAAAATTCCTAGCAGATGTAGTGCAGCAAGTAATTGTTCAGGATCACTTTACCATGCCTGACATCTTGATATAAACTACACACATTTGTTTATATTAAAAACATAGAAATATTTCTTGATGACGTGCTGGTAGAATAGTTTTATTTGATAATTAGAGATGATGGCTATCTTTATTCTTGCTCCAGACAGGAAGTTAAACATTTGCTTGTCAGTCTCATCATCTCCTTTTCTAGGTACAGCTATATGTTACCTGGAATGATGAGGAAATTTTCTTCCCCCACAAAATTATATTTTGGGAGATGATTCCATAAAAATTCTGTGTGAAACATGCCAAACCAAATGGTTCTCCAGGGTACTTCTGTGGTCTAAAGGAGGATGAATCCAATCCCTTGGTCTGACTGAGATGTAGCATTTAATTCTAATTGCAGCTCAAATCAATGAGTATTTCCTGTGTTCCCAATAGCCATCTGTGCCACATAATGCCTATGCTCAGAGTAGGCAGTTTCATTTTCACTTCAGCATGGAAATCATATTTCAAAAATAGTACATTTTGCCAAAGAAATTAAACAATATTTCTATGGGGACTATGGACTGCTATCTGTTACATTTTTTTGCATGTCTCAGTAACTATATTGCACTGTGTCATGTCTGGTCTACTCAAATTGCCACCTTGTAGAAATGTTTTCTCAACGATCAGCCTTTCACAAGAGAAATTTGTCAGTCAGTTGCTCAGCCATGTGGCCAAGCAAGCCCAGAAATGCCTGCATCTCAATGGTGATGCAGCTGCCAAATTTGTGAGCATTCATAAAATGGTTGAGATTAGAAAGGACCCTTGGAGATCATGTGCTACAACCCCAGTACTAAAACAGGGCCATTGACAGCAGGTTGCGCAGGACCATGACAAGAATTTTTAGTTGAGCCTGTTGAGATAGGACAAGGAGAAAATCTTTAAAAGAGAAGGATTAGACACGACAAAATGAAGAAAACTTTTGCAATAAGGATAGTGAAACACAGGAAAGACTTCCCATTAGTTGCCCATTCCTGGAAACATTAAAGCTCAGGATGGATGGGGCTCTGAGCAGCCTGATCTAGTTGAGAATGTCACAGCTCATTGCAGGTGCTTGGACTAGCTGACCTTCTGAGCAGCCTGATCTAGTTGAGAATGTCACAGCTCATTGCAGGTGCTTGGACTAGCTGACCTTTGAAGATGTGTTTCAACCCAACCTATTCTATGATTCTAAGTCAAGTTTGACTTAGTTCCACCTTCAAGGATGGAAATCTGTTCCAGTTTTTGATGACCTTAGAGTAATAGTATTTTTTCTTCTCTTATGATAGAATTTTCTTCCTCTTGGCTTCTCACTTGACACCACTGATAAGAGTCTGGCTCCATCCTCTTTACTCTCCTCATCAGATGATTATTGATATTGATAAGGCACCTCCTGAGCTTTATCTTCTCCAGGTTGAGCAATCCTATGTCTCCCAGCCTCCCTTTGCAAGGTACTCCTGTCCCTTAGCTGCCTGAGTGACCCTTTGCTGAACTCACTTCAGCAGGTCCATGTCTCTCTGATCCTAGGGAGCCCAGAACCCAACACAGTACTCCAGATATGACTCAGCAGTGTGGAGTAGCAGGGAAGGATCATATCCCTCAACCCGGTCACAATCATTCTCCTAATGCAGGACAACATGCTGCTGGTCTTTTTATGCTACAAAGATGCACTGGTGACTAGTGGGAAACATATTGTCCCAAAGAATTCCCAGGATTTTTCCTGCACAGCTGCCTTCCATCTGGCCAGCCCCTGTGTGTACCAGTACTTCGAGTTATTCTTCCTTAGGTGCAGGACTTGAGAATTCCCCTTGATGAACTTCATGAGGTTCCGGTTTGTCCATTTTTCCAGCCTGTTAAGGTTTGTCTGAATGGTAGCACAACCCTCTGGTATACCAGACACTGCTTCCAGTATTCCTGTAACTGTACTGATGTCCAAATCCGGGGAACAAAGATGAGGAAATAAATCTTTTCAGGTAGTGATCCAGAAGGCCAAAACAGTCTTCAGTACCTGAGTAAGTGTTAACCCTCTTGAACTGCAGGACAAATCCTGGTACTAATGAAAACTGATGTGGTTTTACCATTGCCTCCTACTAGGACAGGCTTTTAGGTTTTCTTTTCAAACTGATGCTCAATTTTTCCTTTTGCCTCCTGCATCTTAAACTCCTGCTGTTTTCAGTGGAGAGAGGACTTCAATCTATAAGAAAAAGACACTGGGTAAAGTCCTCTTCATTATTAGGCACACTTGCCTGTAGCATTGTTGCGTTCAGTGGCTTTCTTCCAGGACTTTGCCTAACCTTTATAATTTTCACAGAGGATCTGAAGAATTATTGTCATTCCAATTTAGGTTTCCCACACGTTTTCAGTATTCAGGTGAATCACTTAATTGGAAATACCTTCTGTCTCCTAACAACAAAAGATTTCCTGGCTTGAAAAAAGTTTTCTTAATAAAAAACAAAGCAGACAATTGCTGCAACAGTACTTACTTTTTACAGATTCTTTAATGAATTTGATTATATTGTGGTGGATATGTAACTTTATGACAGAAGCAGAACGAACATAAAATTAAAAATTTTACTGTGTGAAATAATACTCAAAAATGTCCAGCTCTCTTCAGACCCCATTAGCTATCAGCTGGGCAAGAGCTTTGTTTGAAATCAAGAAGAGAGCTGGAATTCTTACCTCTCTCTCCCTTTCTCTGTCTACATACACAAAGAACAAAGTTTAATAGATAGCATATGCTGCTAGCTGAGCCTTTATTCTTTCCCCAACAAAGTCAATGCACTGCCAAGTTTCACTCTGTTTCAGTGTGTCTTCCCATGTTTGGCTTGGGTTTCCTTCAAAGTGAAGCAGTTCACACAAAGCAGCAGATCACACAAAATTCTGAAGATTCACAGTGCAGTTAAATGGAAAATTTGAACCCATCACTCAGAGATTGTATTTTTCAAATCTGACTCCTTTCAGTGACCAGTATTTGGCTGTTTTGCCTGTGGTCTGATAACAGTGGATAAGGGATTGTTTAGCCTCCTGTCCATCTCTGTGTAAAACCTTAAGCAACTGGAAAATAACAAGTCTCATGAAATGAATAAGATGTAGAATGTTGTGCTTTTGTTTCTTGTTGCTGTTTTTTGTGTTTAGTTTGTTTTTAAAGCAATATGTCAGTATTGAAGACATTAGACATGTTATCAAGTTTAGGTTATTAAAAAAGGAACCTACTCTGTGGTCTTAGAAAGGTCTTAGGTATGTGGATCAATATGGTGCCCTTCCCTCAGTGGCTGGGTAATTCTTTACCCTGACTCCTACAGGAAAGTTTCCCAGAGAAAAATTCTCTTATTTATCTGTCACAATTTGTTATTCTTGTTGGGGTTTTTTTTCCATTTTTCCTTTGATTCTCTGCTTAATTGTTGAATTACACAGACTTTTAGCTTTATGTCTCTTACTAAACTTAAGATTGATTAAGTCATCATGTATTGATGAATCTTCATTAAATACTGTGAAAATGTGAAGGTTAGAAATTATAACCTGGGATGGGCTGGTCCTGAAAATCTGACAGTCTTCTTTTTATCTCTTCCATGCAGTCAAGAAAAATTTCTGCCAGTTTGGTTTGCTGATGAGCATTTTTTATATCAGATGTTTCCTACCTGGTGGTAAGCAGCACTGCATGGTACATGCTCTTTGTGAAGTCTGTTCAAGGCAGGCTGAGAAAGGTTTTGCCTTGAATCTAATTAATGGAATATATTTGAAAAGCCTCCAATAAACCTTTATCACTGTGAATGGTAGCTGGCACATCAAATGGGTATGAACTTACACATAGGCATGTCTAATGGCTTGTGAAATGCCTTGTTGGAATAGAAGGACCTTGAAATAATGTTAAGGGAACACAGCTGATAGAAGCTGAGAAAAGAAGACAGATTCAAGGTTGGGGTTGGCATCCCATCCCCCAGACATCACATTACACTGTAAAATATAACAAATATGAGAGGTCTGAGTAAGGGAATCTCTGCTTACTTTTGGCGTCCTAGGCTTCCACTCTCACCATGTTCACTTTTATAAAACCCGAAGTACAAGCCAGCCAAGTAAAAGTTACTAAGTGCCAGTTACTGAGGACTGTAATCTGAAGTTCTTATTTTGGCAATGAACCTCCCCATGTATCCCCATGAACTGATGGGTTACACACACTTACTTTCAGCAGGAATGAGTACTTTGTGAGGCCTGTGACAGATCAGCTGAGCTTGATGCTTTCTGTTAATTAGGACAGCTCATCACCCCCTGAGCTGAAGGAAAGTCTCTCAAAGGAAAGTCTTGGGGCATATAAGCCATTTCTTGCTCTTCTTTCTGGGTGGCCCTGAGTAACACTGTTCTCTTCTCTTTCACCCTCCCTTTGTACTTGGATTACACCACCTGCTTTGATTTCCCATAGGTGATAGGTATGTGTACTTCATCAATACAGTGCAGTAGAAACTGCTACTACAGCTAATAAGTCTGCAGTATGGATCACAGGGCAGCCTTGTGTAAAGTGTTAGTTCCATGCCAAAGAAAAAAACAATAATCCAAAGACAAGGCTGAGTTTGCTCCGACTTCCTACCAGAAAAGCACCAGACCTGTGGCAGGAGCACTATTAGACTAAGAAAGTCTAGTTTCTTTCTCTCTCTCCATGAACCCGATTACCTCCAGAATAAGATCCCCTTGTGAGTGGCACTATGTGATGAGTTTTTCTAACAAAGCAAGAGTCACATCTTTGGTTCTTGGTGGAGAGAGTCACGGCCCATGTTATCGTGGCATAAGAGTGATTCATTGCCTTTGTGCCAGGGCAAGCACGTGTGGGGAAACTTAATAAATATCCCCATTCAGCCAAGATAATGGAAAGAATTAAACTGGTTGGCTTTTGGATCAAAGCTCATTAGCCTTGCATCTAACACTTGACAACCAGAGATGATATCAGAAAGGGGGTTTTCTTATACCATTTTTTGCATGTGTTGCAGGGATTGTTCATGTGTAATGAGATCATATCTTAGTAAAGAATGAGAAATAGCATTTTTGCCGGTTGTCAAAACCCATCTGAACATAAAGTTTAGTTAAACAAATTTTTTTGCTATGACCTCATATTAAATCTCAGCAAGTTTATCCATCTCTAATTTAGTTACATGGTCATTACATGGAAAATCCACTTCAGATAAAGCAAAGCATTTTCATCATCTAGTTACACAAGTATCAGGTCACAGCAATTATGTGCAAATGTCATATATCTACTATGCCACTGCAGTCTTAACATGTGCATGTTCTGCACAAATAATGAGCAGCTTACTCTGCACAACAATGTAGTGGATGTTACATTGCATCAATGGGATGAAGGAGGTGGATAAGCCTAGAAAATGAGCTGACACTCCACAAAATCTTTGTCAGAATGTTCTCATACTGATAAACATTCCAAATGACGCCTTCCCCCTGGCTGACTTTCACAAACAGCTAAAAAACCAGCAAAACAGAGTATCCTCTGTGAAGCTCCTGCACTGTATTTGACTGTCTCCACCACACTGATCTTCAGCCTTTTTCTGTGGATTCCCAGCTCACCTCCTGTGAGAGGATGGAGTAAGTGAGCCACACCTGCTACAGCTTTTTAGATATCAAGCCTTTCTGTTCCAGTTTGGCAGCCAAACAACCTTTACGCGCCTAATCACTTTCTTTTTCAGCTACTGCAGTCTTCCTCACAGGACTTCTTTCTCCCTTTCCTGGGCCAGTGGGATGTTTCTGCCAAAGCCATCTTTCTTATTCTGGCCATGGCAATTGCTTCTCTGGATGTTGGCCTGTTTTCCCTAGTGGTCTCTAAAGACTTCTGATATCCTAGTCTCAAAGATCTGTTGTGCAGCTCTTCTTGCTAAATCTAACTTTTTCTCTCTACTCTTTTAGTTCCACTGGAACTACATGCTGGCTACCTCCCTTGTTTCACAAAAGCATCCAACTCTCTTTCTCTGTCCTGACCAAAGCTGCTCCCACAACCACCTCCTTCTGTCACTTTTGGCAGCCAAGGCTGTGAAGAAAACAAATGAAAAGAGCCATGCATATGCCTTGCCATTGCTACTCTAGCTGTTGACACCTTTGTGATTTCTCTTTCCCATCTAGTCTGCCTGTCTGTGGCCTTCACTAGTTGTATATATGCTAGATACGTTCATTTATCTGAGAATATAGAAAATATTCTCCAGTCTGCTGCATTCAGTGGCCAAAGGCTCCCACAGGATAATTCCTAAAGCAATATTCTCCTACGGGACAGAGCTCCAGCATTAGACAAGCATTTTTTTTATGGTGGGACACAGAAATATGCAGGAGGTTATTTTAAACTATTATATTAAAGTCATGTTAGCTGAAAAGACAAAGAAAATGGTAAACCAGACAAATTTAAAGAAGATCTGTGGTTATATAGCAGGATCTATAAAATATCTAAAATATAGCAGGGTCAGAAAATACCTTCCTTCCTGTCCAAAGAAATTAATCTTGACTTTTTTTTGGAGCAATTTACAAAGCAAATATGAGCAAATAAGTATTGCCATCTGGATCCACTCTGTGGATGCATCTTAACTCCAGTAAAGATGGGTCTTTGACAGAGCAATTTGACAGTGCCAACTGACCAGTAGTAACACCAGTATGCTCACAATTCTATTGTTATTTGACTGCAGCCCTTTTTAGAAAAAAAATCACAAACTGTGCCAGACAGAAAGTGAGGGAATAGTGACCTGCACTTCGCAGCCACAGTGAAAGCCAATGCTCTCAGTATGCTGACCACAATCAAGGCCATCAGTCACTTCTGTAATGTAGTCCTCCTGTCTCCAGCCACATCCATATTTACCAGATCAATCAAAATCTTCCTTTTATTTCCTTTCTTCCTCTTCAGGGACTTGAAGAAAACAAAACAAAAGAACAGCCAAAATCTAATAATTTGTAAGATGAATTTTTATTTACTTCACATGATGAGATCGCTCTAGCTCTTTAGCTGTTCCAGCCTCCTGGCTGAAGATCCTGAGGGACAGGTGGGCTCATGCCCTTTACAATTCAGTTCATTCATTCATCACTGTGAAATGCACCTATTTCACCAATTTCCTCTTTGTGTGTCTTTGTCTTCTACGAGAGAGGATGGGAATGTACACACCTGAATTTAGCCTATGACCTACCTCACCACTTTAATGGTCAGTGCGCCTAATCCACAGGCCTGTCTAAAACTTGATACCAAAAGGCAGCCTAAGGAGGTTAAGAGAACTCCAGAGCAAGAAGTGCATGGAATCCCATGTTTTGGTTGCAGCATACATTCCAAGAAGGCCACCATCACACAAGGACTGAAGTTCGGTGGACATGCTGTAAAAAGGGTGTTGTGTGCTGGGAAGGCGGACAGTCTCTGCCTAAACAGAACAGACATGCATGAGGAGGTGGCAATGACACAGCCTTTCCAGAATACTTCTTTTTTTCCAACATCAGTCTTACATGAACTCAGGAAATCTCCTAGATCCTTACCTACACAACCACAAGTCCAAGTCTGCTTCCTGCAAGGCCATTGTCATCAACTTCATAAGGCCAGGTTCCTTGGAAGCATCATGAGTATGAATCTGAGCCCTTACCTGACCCACACATTATTAAGGGTTTCTCACATCTAAAGTGCTCTTTTCACTACCCCAAAATATTTGCAGCAGCATAAAAATATATTGCTATAGCATTTTTCATATGCAAATACATATTTAAATACTTCTCATCCTTTAATTAAACACATTGAAACTAATTTTCCATTTCAGACCCTCAGGCTTTTCAAACCAGCCTTGCTACTCTAGATTGTCTCTTCCCAAGCCATGCATTGTGGTATCTGATCACCTTCTGGGTGGTCTTAGGTAAGCTGCTCTTTCTTTGTATAAATTTGCTTCTGCATCTCTAAATTAGACTAATAATATTTACCAGATTCACTGTGCTTCTTTTTCTCAATGCATGGAAGAGATGCAAAGGGCTATGTAGAAATTAGCTGCTGCCTTTACACAAGTGATATTACTAAAATTCTGTCATCAGAGGTGATTTTTGAGGGACTATCAGAGCAGAACCCAAACCTTTTCAAACACCTTCAGATTATTTTTATTTTTTGTGCAACACACTTCTTTTTCCCATTAGCAGCAAATTCTAAAACAGAGTTAGCTATCTACTTGTTGGTGGTTGGCAGGAGCTCAGCATTCCAATGTAAAGTGATCATTTTTCGTCTGCCAATAATGCAATATTAACAAATTTGTCTTGATATTTATCTGTTGTTATGTCTGTTGTTAGACTGTATGAAGAAAACAAAACTTGGAACACTGCAGCAACCATTGCTTTAAGATATCTGATATGGCACTGAAGACTTTCCTTCAGGGATTACCAGTTTCATGGCAATCCACAATTATATCATGTAAGAAGCTCTCTTGCATGTTTTCCATCACTGGCCATTTCAAAATGCATCTTCTATCACAGTCTCAAGAGCTCAAATTTCATTTCTTCTGATTGGAAACCCAGCTTTATCATGTTATTTCTGGTAGGTTTAGCATGAAATGAAGGGCTAGCTGAACCATCTGGGTAGAAGTCCATATCATAGCCAATATTTAAATTTTCACAGAAAGAGTATGTGGGGGTTGTCTTATAGTAATCACAGTATCAAGTTTCCACATACCAGTGCTGGACAAAAAGCATGAAGAATGTCATGGTTTGTCAAACCACATGCTTACTGCTAGGAAAGACCCCAGAAGAGTTATGAATGGTCAGTTAGGTCTTAGGTTAGGCTAAAAAGAAGTTGACTAAAATGAGCCGTGAATTTTCACAGTCAAATAGTCAAACGACATGCATTTCATCTGAGAAAATATCCTGCAATACTTTTCTCAATTTTATCTTAGATAACCAACTTTTTCTAAAAATACATCCCAGAAATTATCAGACAGATAACTGAAAGTCAGGATCTTATCCAAGATAGCTAAAAAACAGGCTTAGTTGAGGTCAGTGGCTTTAGAGATAATTCTTGAGCTAGGATTTCAAAATTCAAATTCAAAATATCCAATTCCTCACTTCAAGAGTAACTGCAGCTTTCTTTCTTGCCTTCTTATCTTACTGCCAAGCACTTGTTTGTGGCAGGATCCTGCATGGTTTGCAAAAACAATAAGAATGAGAAGCACAAAAGGAAAAGGTGTCGGAGCATCAATTTATTAGCTACAATTGGATCAGATCAGTAGGCTGGAAGTGAAAAGAAATGGTGATTTTTATCCAGATTGATGACTATTTTGATTGTAATATTGATGATCAGCAGAGGCTTAGTAATCATTGTAACAGATGTGGCCTCCCCAGTGCTGCACAAAGGAGACCTCTTGCCTAAGCAGGAATAGTAATTATTGGCTGTTTTTCCAAACCCCCAGCCTGCAATTGAGTTGTCACAGTCTCCCAGACACTGCTCCAGGCGCTGCAGATGGTACCAGCTGACACACTTTGGGCACATCATTATGAGCATGAGTAAACCACATGATTTTAGCTACTTTCCTGATACCTAATGCATGACAGGGAGTCAAAGAGAGATAGATGCCTTTCAGGAGGAAATATGGGCTCCATGGAGCTGCAATGTGATTGAGGAGAATGTCCAAGTGAGAACACATCTGAAAGAAATTGCTAGCATGAGGTACAGAAGGGAACAATCAGCTTCTGTAACAAAACACTTGTTTCCACACTGAAGTACCCAAATTGTTTTTATATGAGACCCAAGTCAATACTATTGAAGATCTTTTCTGTTTATTTTCAGTCCTTCATCTATTAGATTTGCTGAAGAACATTGCTTAAGTTGAGAGTGAATGTATTAACAAACACATCTAGCAGCCCATTACAAATCATCTGTGTGCCATGGGAATAATAGGTTTGTGCAGCTGAGAAAAAGAAAACAATTGCAAATGTTCTCTTGGAATTTACAACACTTTGGGTTTAGATAATTCGCTTTGAGGCAATTGGTTTCCTAAGTCTGACGGTAACATAAATCACAGCTTGAAGCTCACTGCAAGTAAAATTTAGTCAGTTTACTGAGAAATAGCCAATACAGTTGGTGTGATAGTGTACAATCTTTGAAAACAACACCTTAAAAATAATTTACAGTAGTGAGAAATTAACACCTGCTGCTGAATTTCTGACAGCAACCATGCAAGTCTACATGAAGAAAAGCTGAAAGGAAAAAGGGGACTCCATGAAAGTTTTCTTCACTTTACCCACTGTCCACAAACTATTTGTAAGCCATATCAAATGGAATAATTTATTCAAAATTGCTTACATTACTTCTGGGAAATTGTTCTGTTTTTATACAAACTTTGTATGAACAGTTCACTGCAAAAGTAATAAAAGATATCAAATTTTGAAAAATGCACTGTGCTATTTATTTACACTTACAGTTGTTTGGAGAAATGATTGTTTGACAAAAGCACATGGCAGGCTCTGTTAGCACTGAGTCCAGATCCTGAAATCATTGTGATATAAATAATGCACAAATAAACCAAGCACATGCATTTTGTAGTTTCTGTGAACTAAAGTATTCAAATGTAAGAAACTAACAAAGCTCTTACACTTCTACATAATCTTAACTGATATTCAATGTCTTGCAAGCTTTTCTGTGTTCAAAATTAGAAGTAATGCTTGTGACTGAAGTGTTTTCATATGTTAAAAATGAAAGGAAAGGGAACTTGGAAAACTGAGGACCATGACCAAGTTAGCCATCACTTCTGTGTGCCACTTCCCACTTTTCTGGTTTTATCCTGTGTTTTCAGTCCTCTTTGGGTCAGTGTGACTAATAGACTCCCTTGATACCTCCATGCCATCTGCATATGCAACCTACATTTGCATGGCCTACTAGAATTTCATTCAAGAGGACTTGTAAGAAGTACTATAAAAAACATTGTGACATGTTTTATGTTGTCTTGCATTCTTACTAATCTAATGTAAATTAAAATAATTTCCTGTATATAAAATCTGCATTGGATTAGTTTATCACACAAGTTGATTAGAAAATGGGTGGAAGAAAATCAGTATGATTGATATACACATGAATTAGCCACTATATTTCTGAGAAAAGTGAGAAAACCCTAAGACAGGCAAAGCATTTCTATGATTAAATTTTACCCCTTTTATTTACACAGCTTTAGTCTTCCGGTTCTGCTGTCCAGCTGGAGTCAAATAATCAGCTCAGGACCAAGTCTCCTGTCTGTCAGGAGTCTGTGCCTTGGGCCGCCAGGAACCTCACCTCTGTTTCAATTGTTCTGCTCTGCATAAAGAGCTACTTGCTTGTGTGTAAATGTAAGGTTGAGTGCCTTAGCTGCTGCCTCACTGACAGTGGGAGCTTCTTTCAGAACAGCCATTTAAAGAACAGTTCAGCAAAATGGTTTTTCTATTCTCACTATATTCTCATAAATTTTACTTCACTCTCTGACATATAGCACAATTTAGGTTAATCTAGGTTAATTCTTGGTATGTAAAGTCAGACTTCCTGACTTTTATATTAAAAATCTCAGATTAAATAAAATAACCTAGATATATAGATCAACATAATGTCACACTAGTGTTACGGCTGTCTTCAGTTCCAAAACATACAGTTTCAATAATTCAATCCTATAAGACAAGGTAGATTTTACTCTGTAAGGGCTTGGAAAGTGTAGTGTCCTTGACATGAAATGCTTTGGGTGAAAAAAAACCCGCTTTTGGCTTTTTTTAAAAAAAGACAACAGCTTTGACCTTCCAAAATCTGAGTTTCTACATCATCAACGAAGATTCTCAGTTCCACATTATTTCACAGTTTTAATATTACATTCTCTTAAATTCAGGAAAAGATGCTGAGATGATCACAGTAATGTAAGTACTGGATGGTTAGCTTCAGATTTATGATTATTTTTAATTTCTTATTTATGTGTGGTAAATTGTTCTCCATTTCTTCAGGTACAAGACATCTCTCAAAGGTGTTCGCTACAGCTTGCTTAGGAATAGACTGCTGTCAACAGCACACGTCCTTGCCGTGAATGAGATGGGCATCTAGAGATGTCTATGGAAATACTGCAGCTTTTGGGTTTGACCAAAGAGACTATCACACTATGATCCCTGGTTTTTTAGACTCCTAAGAGAAACAGCCATCTCAGTTCCTATTCGGTATTACAATGTTTTAGATTTTCTGTTTGAGTTCAAACAGTTAATTGTAAGGGTGACCATTTCACAGTAGAGTGTTCTTTCAATAAGGTCAGAAAGTTGACATGAAATTCAGATAAGAGTTTTCTACTTTTTAGTCTCTATTTCAAAATGAGACTGAAATTTCCTGAAGAGATGAAACAGATCTGTCCAAAGTTCACTGGTCCAAAGCCTTTGCTGTTCTTTAATATCTCCCATTTGTTGACACAAGCTTTGATGACTGGGTTGAAAAGACTCAAATTATTTCAAATTCCAAGATTATTAAGGTACTTTTTTTTTCAAAATTACCATATTGATTTTGGTACTGTGTTATAAGGCTGAAAACTGGTATCTAAGACACTTTGAAATTTTATTCACTGTCCATAATAAAATCCAGATGTCACATTTTTCTGGTTTGAGGTCTGATTTTGCAAAAAAATCCCAAACAAAACAAAAACAAAAACAAAAAAATAAAATCAGTCTCTTGTCCTCATGTAGTGAGTCATACATAGATTTTTTTTAAAAAAATTCTCTTCAATCTGCATTCATACAGTATGCATTCATACTGATATACAAGGAGGCTGTCCAGGACTTCCATTTGCATTTGCAGTGGGAATTTTAGGTAGTCCAAAGTGAACTGCCCAAGTTGATAGCGGGGTTTTGTCTCAGTCAAGCTCTGCATGTGATAGACCAAAAAGATCACATGTTCCTAAATCTCAGGTTCAGGCTCCAGTAAAAAGTCAGTTTTTTTCAAAATATGAAGAACAATGTTTCCTTACAGTTCATGTGGAAAAAATCTAGCACTTTAATCCATATGTGTGCCTTTTTTGAATCCTACTATGTCCATCACTTTGAAAGACTTTGCTTCTGGGAAAATAGTTTATCCATGCCTGTATAGCTGGGTAATCCTATCTTTCCAATGTCCTGGAGGATACACATTCCTGGACTCCATACATGTTCCTTCACACTCAAGTAAGACAATATGTTGAAATACAGAATGATAAGTAATGGTATGGTTTTGTATGAAATGTGAATTTTAAGTTCTGTATTTTATTCTGTTGAGCAATCCTGACATAATAACACCACAGCAGGAGAGACAGGAACTGTGGTTTCTATTTTCCAGCTTTTTGTAGTAGCCGTAAATTTCAGTGTGATACTGAAGTCACTTCACATTTCAGGTGGGAATTTAGGACTTGTTTTTCAATATCCTTTTGTCCATGCTGCATATTCTATGACTCTAGGAGCTCTGTCACAGATACACTAATGCATTTAAATGGTGCTGAAAGACTTTCCTGGAAGTAGCAGTTAAGGAAAAAGCTATGTCCTCCTGCAGAGGAATACAGGGTGCAGCACAATCTTCATGGAGTTTTTGTGCAATAACAAGCTGGGGAGGTGGGATCTCCTGAGCCAGATGCTCAGCTCCTCAGAGGTCTTCCCATGAAGACGTGTGACTAAACCAGACAGATTCACAGACTTGGAAGGGTTGAAAATGAGACTGACATCTTCACTTGAAATAGAAAGCCCTTCCAAGAAAGTTTCATTTTTTCAGCAATGCAACATTGTAAAATGAGAATTGACTTTTGTTCAGAAAGAAAAGGAAACCTTTTCTAAGCTCATCAGTGTAGATACCCAATCTCTTGATTGAGGTAGCTGGCTTATGGAGGGGTCTGGCCACAAGAAACTCAGATTTGAATCTGAGAAGTTTGATGCTTTGGATAGGTTTATGGGCCAATGACAGTGTTTCAGTTCAGGATTTAAAGTGAGCAGTTCATACCTTGTACTCTCTGAGCAGTTCATACCTTGTACTCTCCAAAACTGCCATATCCTGACTTCGTGGAAAAGCGAGTTCTTTTGAATGGAACAGAGATCCTGTCACTCTCTGAAAAACAAAGTGGGTGCATTTTGGAAAGTTCATAGTTATTTTCTTTGGGATTTCATAGTATTAATGTGCAAATAATTGTATAGTCCTGAGATGGGTTTTCAGGGGTGACTTGGGCAGGGCCCCAGGTAAAGATCTCATGATTGGGCACACAGTGCATAGAGGAACATGTTGGCAAGAACAATGTTTAATCTTTTAGCAAGCTGCTTTGCCACTTTAATCATTGCTCTCTGCTTAAAGAAAACTCAATGTGTTGTCTCATGACTGATGTGGTTTCTAGGACCTGCTGGGCTTTTATAGTGCATGGTGAAGAGGGAGACTAGTATGTGACATATTTCTGGATCAAATTTCCTCACTACCAATTTTTGGGTTTCACAGCAGTCTGTTTCAAGTCTTCTTTGCTGATGTAATGAGTTCACCTTGTGTCCTGTACTTGATAGCATACTACAAAAATGTTTCAGAGGGAAAACCAAACAGGAGAAAATTGAACAAAACCCATACCAGTGAAGGAACATGGCTGCATAGCACCTTGTGGGAGGAGCTTGCTCTTATCCTGCTTCTCTGCCAGCTAGCATCCCTTAGCAGAAAGATAAAGGACAAAGCCTGAAAGGCTCCCACCTCATCCTCTCTCACAGGCCATGGAAGCTCTTGACCTGTTGAGAGAGAATGTGCTCCTGTTTAAGGGACTCTAGCTTCTGTCCTCTGGGGAAGCTTCAATAAATTTGTGGGAAGTGGTCAGTGCTGTGTGGTGCTTAGTGGGTCACTATGATGTGTCTGCTTTAATGAGCAGCCCTAGGAATTTTCTGTTCTGTTAATACATTGTTAATGGATTAGTCCATTCAAAACAGTGGGCAGAAGATGCTGTGAACTGTAACCTTGCAGTATACAAGACAAGAATATCTAGAATATCAACACACAGGATATGGCTAGTTTGTGGGTACAGATATTTGAACAAGTTGTGGGGTAAAAACACACTGCATGAACAGAGCATCAGAACAACCCTCACTAACTGCCAGTGTGGAGGGTTTTATCCACAGTGAATGACAGTGAATGACAGATAATTTTAGGCTGTTTACCTTTCAGTAGAAGAGCAGCATGCCTCCCTTGTGTATGAAGAGTAGGAGCCAGTAACACAAGCAATTACAGATGGTCAATAGATGTGTTGGAAGTTCACCTTCTAATTCACCCTGCAATGACTCATTCATGTGCCTACACCTAGTGTAGTACACCTACCAAAAGCCCTTCAGCTTTCTTTAGCTCATCTGTTTCAGTTTCTTCTAGTGTTAAAGGCTGTTTCCCACATTAAAGGTTCATATGAAAAGTTTCATGTTGTAGTGTCAGCGTGGAGTCAGCTCCAGTGATGCCATTCTGAGACCCTGGAGGGAGTGGCCTGTAAACATATTTAGCAATTTCTAATTTTCTCACCTTTCCCTTTTCATAAAATACTTCCTTTATCTTTTTTACAGCTTTCTCCTACTGATCCCTTTCTTCTTTTCTTAAGGAAGAAAATGAACATAAATGAAAAAGAAGACATTATGCTTTATGTCCTGATGGAAAACCTTGGAGCAACCTTCTACTGAACTTACTCTTGCAAACTGAACAGAACTATCTTTTGGCACACTGTCATGAATGTTGAGACTATGATACTATGATTAGGTAGAATATAACTGCTTAAATGGCATCCAAGATCCAGTTGCTGTTAGAAACATAACACCGTAAATGATGTTAACATAACATCAGAACACAAACCCGTGTCTCTTTTATTAGTTTTCAGGCACTGCCACCTGAAATGTGGACCATATCACATATCATCTATTTCCAAATCTAACTACCAGCTGTAGCTGAAAGTTTGCTTAGGTTAGAAACAATGTTTTATCTTCTAGAAGAGATTCAATAAGTTAAAAGTAATAGAAAAGGGAAATAACAAGTGATTTGCCCATTCCACCTGGATCCAGTTGTTTCTAATCAATTGTTTTGGGTGGAAATTGCTGAGTTATGGGCATTTGGTATGAGATGACTAATGTCCTTTAGGTAGGCTCAGATTCTGACTCTGGGGACAGAAATCTGTTGAAGTAAGATCTGACATTTTGCCCTAAAAGTGTAAAGGAGTTTTTGAAATTACAAATGCTTTTATTTGAAATGTTCTCAGCTTCCTCAGAACAGATGGGTCTCACTAAGAACAGAGCCAAAGCAGGCTGCTGGCGTAACTCATCGTTTTTTAATACAAATCCAGGTGACTTTTCATTCTGCCTTCACTCACCAAGTTTTCTGTCAGCCAGCATTGTTTCTGCAGTTGTTTGGTGTGGCTGTAGAAACTGGAGTGACTAGAGTAACTGAGTGAGCCTTACCCATTTTCTAATTTATAGACAGTATCCTTTTGAACATACAAACTCCAGCTGGAGTCCAAGCCCAAGAAATGCTTGCAGTGAAAGAGTTTTCATTGCTGAATTCACGCTTTGCTCAGTCTCAGTCCTTACCAGCTGTGATTTCAGAAAAGAACGTGACCCCAGGAGAACAGGAGGGCGAAGCTGCTGGCCATCCACTGCCTTTCCCACTACAATCAGAGAGAAAGGCAAGAGATGAAACAAACTTTGCTTCCCTAGGTATGTAGCTCAGATAACAGCTCTACCCAGGACACTGAAAGCAACAGTATACTTCACTCAGTGAAACTTAAAAGGTTTTCTTGTACAGCTTGACTGTTTTCCTATCATGCAGCCAAATTGTAAGTATCTCTTGAGCAGAGAGAGTTGGCTGGATACTGCATACACACAATCCTACCTCTGTAAGTCTTCTACCTACGGTTGCAAAAGGAAACATCACAGTAAAATCCTTGTGTGTCTGGGTCTCAAATTTCAGACATAGCCACTTTTAAGAAAAAAAGAAGCAAAAGAATTATTTTTAACTCCTCTCTCCCACTACCTACTTGTAAAAGAATTTACTTGGAATTTTTTGAAAATCATAGTGCTTTTACATTTGTTGTAGTCATTCACTTCTAAGGAATAGAATACTTTATCATAAACCAGACCCCATTTTTTTCTGGAGTTCATGCTCTGTCTGCCAAAACTGCCAATGACTGGGTCTAAATGCTGTGTATTGGCTGTTCGCAGAAGTCAGAGTACTCTCTTCCCGCCTTTTGAAGGCTTTCAGAGCAGCCTGAACATCAAGTTTATGACATCTGAGCCTTATGATATGTTATTTTAACAAATGTTTTTCTAGGGCTTTAAATTCCTCAGGGCTGTACGTCCCATCTGTAGTCACACATCTTCTTTTTACAACCTGACCCCTGTTCCCATTTCTGCCTGCTGGTTGCCACTCCCTCCAGCAGCTGGAAGTTTCTGGCCCCTCTCTTCCTGTCCATCCAACAAGCTGATAACATTAAATAAACCCTCAACATTTCAGCCCATGTGAGCTGGATAAGCTCAGGCCTACTGCTTGTGTCAAGTGCCACGCACATGGGCATTACTGTGGGCAGAGCTGATCCTGCAGCCTGGCCAGCTGCTCTGAGAAGGGGAGGAGGAGGAGGGACACAGGGTTCCTTGTCCCTTGAGCACAGCCTCCTGCTGGTCCCACACTCTCAAGGGAGGGGTGCCTGGCTTACAATCTTTGTTCAAACACCTAGCATTTGTGGGCTTGTGTAGGGGAGCACTAAATAACAAACAAATTATGCCTTCGACAGCTTCATTTTACTAGTATCCTTTGACATGGAAATTAAAGAGGACTGCAGATTGTAGTCAAATAGCAGTAAAGCCTGTCATTTTATGAGAGATAATCTCTCCCCTGTGCAGTCCTCTCTGATTTCCTTTTCTACATCCTCTCTAAATTTTCAGTGCCCAGCCTCACTACTGCAATTTTCCATACCCTATGGAACAATTAAAACCTCTAATAATTACAGCTATGGGAGTCATTTTTCCCTAAGGCAAACAGAAAACAAGGATGGCAGCTCACCAACAATCTGTGTAAAAGAATTCTGTATACTGTGCTAAACACATTAGTAAGTTCAGTGTTACAGCTGGGAGAAAAATTTCTTTTATGTTGGAGAACTCTTTCATCCTTACATAATGTACATAATCCAAGATGATTTATATCCGTGGTAGATCCAAATATTTGCAAATACAGACACATGAATATTCATATCCCTAGAAATATTCCTAGTGCATCTTCCATCAAAGCAGTCCTGGGTGAATACAATCCACAAAAGTTCCGCAGGGGCTGTCTGTGGTATCTCAACTCTCTTCATAACTGAGTACACAGAGTTTTGGGGATGTTCTCCCCAGACAGCTCCATTTCAACCTAGTAACTCTTTGGGTACACACTGAACATATACAAACTGAATGCTGATCATGTTCACCTACAACATGTAGACCCTGCTAACCCTGTGCAGAAGGGGTGGACAGGAAGTACAAGCATAAACATGTCCATGCACAGAGTTTGAGAGATGATAGATCATGTTTATACAGTGTCAGAGTCATGCTCATTCTCTCTAAGGATCTAAAATCATTCTCTCTAAGGATATCTTTCCCAGTTGTTTTTAGCATTACTCTTCTGTTTCAGTCCTTAAATCTAAAATGATTAAGCCTATTAAAAGACAAAATAAAACATGTCCTTCACGGTACGCTTGAAAGTGAAGCTGCACCTAGCAGGGCAAGTTTTATTTTCTGCAAATGCTGCATGGACAGGGCACATAGCAATCATTTAAGATAATATATAGATGATAGTACCTTTTTGCACTGAGGCTATAGAATAAATTTGGTTTCTACTAATTTATATCCTGAAAATCTGGGCCACTTATTTCATGCTGTATTTTATTATATTTAGCATAATATTGCCCTGAAATGTGCAGTTAATTACACTACTTCCTGTTCTAAATTCCATGTTCCTACTCTTTGACTGCCAGAAGTCGATTGCTTTTAATAGAATTCTGCCCCTTTTTGGCAATATGGTATTAGGTATACCTCGTTCCCATCCTTACTATTCATATTCTGTAGCAAGAGACTACAAGCTCATGAGGTGAAATTCAGGCTGTGATAAACCTAGTGGCAGGCCTCCCAGACATTCAGGAAGGCTGTGTTCCCACCAGGATTGTTGCATTCCCACCACACACTTCTGCTAATGAAGCAGCTCCACTAATTGCACTGGAAGGGAAACCCTAAAACACTCACATCGTTTTTCCTCAAAGCAAATAGGCCTGGCTATATCCTTTGATTCTCACAGTCTCTCCTGCACTTTTAACCTCTGTCTGTAGTCATGCAGCATCCATCAGATGATGCCTCCCCCAGGACATCCCTGGAGCAGCCAACAGCCCTCTACCCACCACTGCCTAAACTCATAACAGATGAAGAGAATACCTCCTGTGGAATATGTGAAGGATGCAGATCTGACAGCACAAACTTCACTGTCACCTTTTTTTGTTGTTGTTCCTGTCTGCTTTTATGCTGGATAGTTCCCTGTTTACATGGGGGTAATGCCTGTGGGTATAATCTAACAGATTTTACAGATTCAAAATATGCCTGCAATAAATTTTCTACAGGGTTCATATTCTTTGTTTTCCTGATTGGTTTAATGTGCTTTTGTTGTGAATTTCAAATGCTCTCATAGCAAGCACAGTAAGTACCATGCATAGGACAAAATGCAGATGGATTTCTTTGTGAAATGTAACAAACACAAATGTAAAAAGAAAAGCACACGTATGCATATATATACAGACACAATTTATAGGATACAAGATAGCATATTCTATTTATCATAGAGACCTAATACAAAAAGATTGCAAGTGTAGGCTATTTTCATGCATTGATATATTGTGTGCTAAAAAAATTTTTACTTTCACTCTTTAGCCTTTCCTCTGAAAAATATTATTTAAAGAATTCCTTACTACTACCTCCCTATTCCTATTCCCTATACTACTATTCCCTACTGCTGTAAAACATCTGCTACAAAACTTTTTCACTAGCAGATTTTTGTAGCCTCATCATGTTAAACGTACAAATTAATGAAACCTTCTTTTTAAGGGTTTCTTTTTCCAAGAAAACGAAAGGAAGAAGGAAGGGGTATTCTTGTCTTTTCAATTAAAACATTCTACACTCTAGATGTGAAATACTAAACCTCATATGAGCTCTTCTCCTTCATAACTGATACTGCTAGTCAGAAAAGGTATATTCTGCATGACAGAATTGAAAACTGTGCTAGCAAGACCCCTTAGTGGAAGAAATATGCTGTGGAACCTTAAGAAATTAAATAGAAGTAAGACCAGAAAGGAAATGTTTAGCAGTCAATATAGCAATTAGAAAGAAAGAGTTTCAGATGTGTCTCAAAATCATAAATACACCAGAAAGTGTGGCAACCCATCCTGAGTAGTTGTTTCACACACAACACCAGAAAATGTGGCTCTGCCTTCAGATATTCATTTGCCTAGTTTTGGGCCAATAAAATAGTGTAAGCATTGTTTATGGACCACCATCCCTCTTCAACACTTGACCAAAAAAACATTCAGAATTAAAACACTACTGGGGGTCTTGAGGGCTGCTCAACACCCACAGTACATAGTGTGGGAGCAGCTGTTGTAAGGCAAACAAACACTCAGCTGCCACAGTACTTGATTCACCTGCTACCTGCATACTGTGAAAAGGAAAAGAAAACTTCATAAGTCCTGTTCTCCCTGGAGACTCACAGTTATTTTACTTAGTATGGGCCATGGACAATTAGGCGGGAGTATTAGAGACAACCATAACAAACCCAGAGTGCCTATCTCTCCTAATCCAAGCACAACAGAGCTGTAAGCGGCATTTGAGAGGGGAAAAGCCACCATCCCACCACGCATTTGTGTGGGAAAGGAGGTGTCAAGGGCTGGTCGTTCCTAGACAAAGTTTGATGTGTTTACACTAAAGCCCTCAACATACTGCTCATTCCAGTATAAACAGATCAAAGCAAAGGGTACTATTATGTATTTGTGTAGCCTCAGCAGTGTGCTAGGCACTTAATTTGCCATCTGAGGCTGTTCCCTTTGCTGTGATATTTCAAGCAGGATTTCCCATTCATCACACTGATCCCACTCTTGGGCTGGAGCACAGGGTCGGCTATCATTGGCTCTGTCACGCTCAAAGGCTGCAGTGCTGTGGTAATTAAGACTGTTAGATGGGAGGGCCTCTTTTCCTGCTATTTGATGTAGAGTAGGTGCACATGAAAGATTTATAGTTTTAATTCAAATACAGGACTTGTCTTGGCAACTTAATTGTGTTTGCAGAGAAGTTCTGGACCCTTTCTCTTGCCAAGTCATTACAGAAAGGCCTTACATCTTGGATCTACCAGGAAGCTGTTTGGATTAAAGAAATAACCAAAGGGACTCTGCATTAGTGCTGATAGAAGCAATAAACATTTGCTTGTCCTTCCGCTTGTAGTAAATATGTTGCTTAAAATAGTACATTTAATAGTTTGAGATCGAAGTAGGTATATGTTTCCCTTTCTTTTCTGTGTCTATATTCATCTCTCTAATTAGAATTTTCTTTTTATATCACCCTTATTAAAATTAGTTACTAGTAAAGTGAACAGCTATACAGAGCAGGATTCTAAAACTAGATAATTGTTTCTATGTTAAATACTTGATTTTAAATAATAAAGTATGGCTTGATTCTATGATCAAAATGCTTCTACAGTTGTTTCATTACATAAAGTCATTGAAACACTCCATATTTATCAAAAAGATATTCCTTATACCCGTCTACTGAGCGGTAAACATCCGGTCCTCAGAGAAAATTCCCTAAAAGTCAGGAATCACTCAAGGCACCCAGCCAGTACATGCAGATTTTTCATAGACAGGTGTGTAGTGTTTGAGTTCACACAGATTGCTTTGATCCTCATCCTTAGCTTCTGGCAGCAGCTGCCAACAGAGGCAAGTTATTGCACTCTGCATGGACAGACACATTTTTGCCAGCAGATTATGGAATGATCCCGATATGTGAGGTAGGAACTCTTGGCACAGAAGCACCTCACTCCTATATCTGGTTCTGGGAGAGGTGATAGATGGTCAGATGGCTAGAGGCAACATGCCTTGCCCATTGGTTCACTTGTTTTGGGCATGGGATCTGCAGAAACATGGCAAATTTGGGATCTGGGGCCTCACTCCAGCTCTTTTTGGTATAACTCTTCATGCAAACTGGCCCTTTAAAACCAAGGAAACTCAGCTTGTTTAAATTTTTTTAGGAAAGCTTCTTAAAAAAGGCTAGGCTTCTCCATTTATGTGGCTGTCTTTACTGAGCACATGAGCATTTTACAACCACAGCTGCAACTGTCGTGCTAAAAGGAGCTGAAGCACGTATTTAAAAACTGGCATTTAAAAAGGCATTTCAGCCCCCAAAGTGGCTGATACTTTCCTGGTGATCCAGAAGTATTTAGCCAGGCATTTTTCTCAGCATAGAATAGTATCTTCATTCAGATTGTTGCTACCCAGAGTCCTGTGGGAAGAAGAACAAGGAATTTAACTGCAATTTCATGAGTTCCCAATATCCAGCATTTTCTTCACGTTGGCACACTGACAGCAAGGTGAGGCTCACGGCACAGGGTGCACTCCCTTGCAGGTCCTCTCCAAAAAGAAGAGCAGAGGCAGCAAGATGATGCACACACTGTTGAGAAGAAGTGCAAATGAGGGATCCAGGGTGGAGAGGAAATGTCACCTCACCAGGACCCTCAGCTGCTACTGCATTTGGGCAGTGGTGCTTCACCTCTAATCCCAGCAGGCCAGAGATTGCGGAGAACATTTAAAATAGCATGAAGGAAGGACAGGCACCACATGCAGGAAACTAGAAAAGTTGAAAGCAACTGGATTTACACTGGAGGAGAGAGTGGTTTGTTGGGATTTTCTTTAGGCAGTTTTTCCAGCAAGCACCATGTGCAACCTGGGTCTCAGCTTGAGTTCTTGCCTGAGACTGCGACCCATGGCTATCTCCCATGCCATGAGGCCTTCCCAAGAGCTGCTTCCACCCACACCAGGGCAACCTGCACCCCAGGCAGAGGTGAACCACAGGGTCTGGAGTTCAGCCTCAGGGTGGGAAAGGGAAATGAACTTTGCCATTTCCTAAATACCATCAAGGAATTGAATGAGGGTTGTGACCTCTCAGGTACAGGCAAACACAAGCAAAGGAAAGGAAGCACCTCAAGGTTCCTTGGTATCTGCACCCAGAGGCCATCAGGCAGAGGTGGGTGCCTTTCTAAGGGTTAGCAGAGGCTGAAAGGGCAGAAGTGTTATTTGTTATTTGTTGGAGTGAGCTGTCCACCCCAGCAGAAGAAAACTGTGCCCTATTGCTTACCAGCTCTGTAAATAACTCTCTCTTGTAGCCTCTGCAGCAAATAAACCTCATCTCTTTTACCAGATGGTGGTGCAAACTTCTCTACACATAATCTAGATTCAGGCTGTGTATTGATGAAGCAAGGAGGGGGGGTCTTACAATGAAGAAGTGGTTTTACCTCATGTCCAAGCACATACGCAACAGGTTGCCATGCCACCTCTGCAGGATGCAGCCTGAGGAGTGGATTCATTCACTTTTTTCAAAAAAAGGGCAGCTCTTTATTCAGAGGCCTTTCAGCTCAATATAATCTGGGCCAACAGTGTTTAATCAGACAAAAACACTGGATCTACTTTTGTGGGTTTTTTTAACCTCATCATTTCCTTTTAATTCATACACCTGTAGATCTTACTTCCTAGTTGGGTCCAGAATCCAATTTCTTCTGCATTTACTTAGTAATTTCCTAACAATCTGGCAGCACACACAGATTGTACACACATGGTTGCAGGATATGACTTTATAAAACAGGGAGTTTTACAGCCCTCGGTTTCAGTGTGTCTCACACCGCAATTTAACAGCAGAGCAGAGATGGTCATGTCACCATGTGCTGATGTTCCTGCTTTAGAGAGCACTGCAGAAGCAAGTGAGAGCCATCCAAGAAAATATTTGGCCCGTCTGTTTAAAAAGGACTCCAACTCCTCTAATGAGACAACATTGACAGAACAAGAAGCACATTACCAGAGTAAAGGAGAGAAATGTCTATAGGAGATTAGAATTTTCATGGGTTTGGAAGTTTTCTCTTTAGGGGGATTTGTAGGAAAGGACAACTGCGAAGGCAACTTTTCACCACCTCTGAAAACCTGAACAATTTTTCTTTAGATTCCTGAAAGTAGATTTAGGAGCTTAACACTAGCCATTGAGATTTGTAGATGCTGGCCAGTAATAATGACAGATTTTCCCAACTGAATCTTAAATCTATCTCTTTGTTATAACCTCATAAAATGACAAGCATGATAGTTCTTTAGTACATCCCTTTGTGTTTCTGCAGTCAGTTGTCATCTATCTGTTATTCTCCACATAATTTATTGTATGCATAACCCTCTCCTGAGCTCTAGAGGAGGTCCCAGACAATTCTAACTCCACAGATGTGTGATTTTGGCAGGACATATCAGCTGCTGTGTTGTTGGGGTCAGAGATGTAAGATATATACCTTTATCTGTAATGCCTAACTCTGACACCCAAGAAAGCACTGAGTTTCACATAGCACTATGAAGTTTAGAGTTTAAGGTAGTTTAGAGAGCAGAAGACAAGATGGAGGATTTAGGGTGTTGTCTCTTGTCTTTCTTCTTTCTTCTTCATGTTCTTCTCCTAGAGATTTTTTGGGTGGTAGTAAGTGATTGGATAAAAAATGCCACAGTGCAGTACACAGGTGTTGGGTCATTGGGTCACTAAGAAAAATAATTTAGTTGGCATCTGTTAATTGGGTAAATGGACATGTAAAAATCTTGAAAAGAATCTTTGTTAGCCATTTTACCCCTTTCTATCATAGTGCACATTGCTCCTTGTATCTTTTAATGCTGATAAGAAAAGAATAAACAGCTGAGACTGAATAAGAGAAAATTGCCTCCCTCTTGTCAATCTTCAGTTCAAGGGGGAAAAAAACCTAACCCAGAAGTCCTTAACAAGACACTGTTCCTCAGAAATAATCCTGCCCTGGTACAGGGATGAAATGTTGCAGCAGACCCTCTCTAATTAACTGTGAATGCTGAAGAAATCCTTCCATAGTGTTGCCATTGCACTTTGCACATTGCACATTGCAGGACCCTGCTCTCTGGAAGGCGTCATATGAAAAAAATTATACTGAGCCAGGTGCAAATAATTCAGAGATACGTTTGGAAAGTGCAAACAATTTCAGATTACTAATATGCATCTTGATTGCTCTTTAGCAGAGTATGCTAATATGCACTGAGCTCTGAGCTGCTATGACAAGGCTATTATCAACTTCAAACCTGTTAATTTGAAGCTGCCTCAGACTCTCTGCACCATCCCTCTCTTCTTGTATAAATAAGTTTTCAAACTACATAGTCTCACACTCTCCTTGTTTCATCTCTTTTGATCAAATACATGCCCCAAAGTGCCACAGCACATTAATAAACCTTCAAAGCTCTTTAGCTGAGTAGTTTAACAACCATAGTCCCTGGGGTCCTGGGACAGCAAACAGCAGAAAACCATGAGCTAAAGGTATGAACATTTCTGATAATGTCACAGCATGTACACTTACATATACTCCTATATATCTTTCTGAATTTCCCACACTCTCTAAATCAGGCTAGCCATTTGCATCTTGAAAGTACAGAAAATAATTCACCAGAAGAAAAAATTAAATATTATAATAATGCTGCTGTCAAGAATACTTTTCTACTGGACTATATATAAATCAGGTCTGACTTTATTTGTATGGACAGCTTATTTCTGTATTGGAGATATGGCAATTCTCACATTACGGAGCACTATCATTTAAAATACAATTTTGATTAATATCACTCAAAATATAAATATTGAGATAGTTCAGTTCCTTCCTTCAAGTCACCTGGGGAAGTCACAGACAATATGTACAAAGCCTTGCAATGGAAAATTATAAAATACCCCAGAGCATCATTATTCCTCACTACTTCCTGAAATCCGTTCCTCAAATCCTCCAAACTAAAAACCCTGCGGATTTATAATTTAGACAGAGGTCCATGGGTTTCTCAGACCATTCACCCTCTTTTGTGAGGAAGTGAGGGATTAGAGGGAACTACACAAATAGGTCAGCCCAGGTTCATGTCTTGACTTAACTGTAAGTTGATAGTGACATTTTCCAGATATTTATGGGAAGGGAGTTCATCTGGGGAGATGCTCATTTTATAGACACCATGGAATTTTCTGAAGCAGGTATGGCCAGTGCCATATGCATCCTTGCAGAGTAGCAAAACAGTTCTGCCCCATCAGCTTTTTCAGAGACATCTGTGTCATGGAGTTACTCTACCTTTAAGAAATGTTGAAGTTTCTGGGAACTGCCTGGAGTCTTTTCTCCTGACCAATTATCGGTCATTGCGGAGAATTGACAGCAGTTTAGGCCATTGAAAAGAGGGATCAACTTGTGAACCCTACCTTAAAGTGTAAAACCAGAGCTTTCCTGGTTCTCTTTGTTTCCTGGCTGTGAAGAG
>NC_031799.1:24203693-24226494 GCF_001522545.3 Parus major
TTTATTCTGGTGTTCTTATTATTGTAGTTTGTCAATAAACTTTGTTTATTCCTTTTAAGTTTTTTGCCTGTTTTGCTCTTGTTCTAATCCATATCTCACAGCAAGAAATAAGTAATTTTCTTAGTTATTGGTTTTAAACCACGACAGTCTGAAACATGGAAGAGTGACACTGTGCTCTGTAAGTCAGAGAAGATAAAGCTGAGATGTGCAATTTGTCCCAGGTTCCCAAAGTGATGCAAGAAGGCAGTGAAAGTCTATTTCCTACCTCTCCACGCTGGGAAGCTATGGAGATTCTTGCTAGCAGGGGTTAGGCAACACCTCTGTAGAGTCAGCCCTCAGGCAGAGAAGTCCCGTGCCTTAACACTTTTGTTCAGGGAGGCCTGTGTCTCCAATGCAGGCTGGTGCAATTCCTTATAAAGACCTGGAAACATCAATAATGTCTTCTGCTGTCCAGCAGTGTCACAATAAACATTAAGGCTTATATCAGCAGCAGCGCAGGTAAGGGATTGCCTACATGCAAATGGTATATTTGCAACTGTAACTGTTTTGCTATTCTTTAAAAGGCCAAATGGTCAGTTTATGCAATTATATAACTGCTCCTAATAAAAAGCCAGAAGTGTGCATGTTGCTTTAAAAACAATTTTTAAAAAGGTCAAGCCTGTGTCTTCTAGTGTGGATTGGACAGAACACAGCAAAAGGGATGGTAATAACCCAGTTGTGAGTGAGGGCTGGGAAGGTGAGGACTAGAAGACTGAGAGATCATTCAAGACCCCTTTTGCATATACTGATTTCCGTTCTCAGGAGTCATTTTGAGTGGATGTTTAAATGAAGATATTTCAGGCAGGACTGCTCTGTGGACATGAACTGGTTCAGCACTGTTTGGAAAATCATTGTCACAGTTGTTGCAGATGCTGGATTTCAGTGCATACAGATATAACATTTGTTGAAAGATAGGATCAGCTTTCCCTTGATGAGTATGTTATTCCTGCTTGCTACAGCTGTACATAAGTGTTTCCAAAAATGACAACCACTCTTGTCAGGCCTCATTTTGCTATCATTCTCTTTCATAATGGTGAGAAAAATCATGTAGGCAGATTTTCAGATTATTGTTACTCTATTTCTCTGCAGTCTGCACCCACAGATGTGCCTCTCTTAACTGTTGGGCAACAGTAAGTTCTTTGAGGAAATTCACAGATATTTTGTATACCTGGGAGCACAATAAGATGCAGACTCAACTGACACTGGAAATTATACTCTTCAATGCAAAGATACGGCCCTCCAGATTCCTGTGATTTTTATTGCAATATCTATAGGTATAGCTCTGTAATCTAAATGTAAACTCTATTGAGTGATGCTGAAAGGAGTACATTCTTGTATATCTGTTAGAACAAGGAAGATTTTATACCTGATGTGAGCCCAGGAAAGTCTTACAGTTAGCAATACTCAAAGTGACAGCAAAGTACGGAGTTTGCCATTCAACACAGGGAGCACCAGTGTATAAAGAGGAAATGTTATTGTCTGAAAATAATAGGTTAGCTCTTCTCAGCTGGACTTCCCTGCAGCAATACTATATTCTTTCTCTCTTTCAAAGAAATTTTCTTTTTCCTTTTCACATGTGTCTGGTCATCTGGTGCCCACATAACTTTATAACTTTGAGAAATGGAGAAAAATATTTTTATTTTTAATAACTGTCTGGAGAGAGAAGGGCTTGAATTATTCTGACCACAGCCTGCTGTTGCATTGTTGTGCAAAAACAAAACTTTAAAATGTGGATGTTAGCACTGGGGTGTTCAAGTCCTCAATCAAGGCAACAACATTTCAGAAAAGAAAAAAAAAAAATCTATTTTAAAAAAGTGATTTGTACAAGCATGCCATTGGCTTAAGTTGCAGTCTGTTTAATTGAATCAGTTTGGTTGAAAACTTTTGAAGTCTGGAAATCACTATCATAAATTCTTTTCTTTAGTTAGGACTGTATAAGCCATAACATTTTGGAAATCTTTCCTAGCCCTCCTTTTGTCTTCCTTTCTCCTTTTGGGTCAAAAAAAACAAAAGGCAGAAACAGTATCACTAAATCATTTTTTTTTCCAATATCTGCACTGCAAAAGAGGGATGTCTCTAGCCGGAATATACTGTAGTGCCAGTGTGAAAGTCTGTAACACACTTAGATCCTCAGCTCTTTGCAAAGGCTGTGGCTGTAAAATGCAAAAGGTGTGCTTGCCTTTCACATAAGAAGATGCTATAATTAATTTTCCTGTACAGTTCTTCTTCCCAGCTTCTTTCTTGCATATATTCAGCAACAAAAAGCTGTTAATAGTCTGAAGAATCCAAGTGCATGAAGTCAACGCACTGTGCTTCTAAGAGAACATGGGGTTATCTCATTTCTTCTGTGACTGCTTATATTCTAGTTCTGAGACATAAGGCCTGCCAATAGAGGATAAGGTGGAAATCTCAGAGAGCTACTCAGAGAGCTCAGAGAGCTCCTAGAGCACTGTCACTCTGAGGAGGGTGGGTATACTCAAGGAATCAGTCAGAAATGGATCCTGCCCATCAACATACGGACCATGTACTGACAGGATACTGTGACATTACACGGGAATCTCTCATTCCACTTTGTCTGTACTGATGTCTCTAGGTACAGAGATCTGCACCTGGGATCATCGGGGGGTCTGATTGAGGGGTGCTTGTCTTTAAAATCAGTGGAAATCTGGAAAGTACAATCAAAGGGGTCGTGAGTGCTTGTCATCTTGTCTTGAGCACTGTCTCCAAACTGAACCAGGATAATTTAAACTTCTGTAAATTCAGAAATATGACTTGCTAGGAGTATCTGGAGTTTTATCAAATTTGTACCAATGAGTCATGAGGAAGACATTTCTAGCTTTAATAATGGTGGAGAAACAATAAGAAAAGTAATTTAATAATAGAGATTCTATGCATGCTGTCACTCTTCTGGACACAAACAAATGGTGCTGAGGCTTAATTACCTTCTCACTTGAAGTTTGCCAGAGTTCAGGTAAGTGGCTTTGGGATAAAGCATTTACAAAAGAACTTTGTTGGTCCACACAAAGGGCATTTGCCAAAAGGATTATTGGAGATATACATATTTACCTGCCTGGGGACAAGGAAATTTTGTGAACTTAAATGCCCCCTTTCTGGTTGGGCTTTGCAAGGGTCAGCTTGCAAAACCAATGCCTTCAGTTTTTCAAACCTTTTGTCATTATAACAAAATCTAATTTCTGAAGGAGATTCAAATGATTAAGGATATTTTAAATGGGTTTATTTGGGAAAATATGCTTTTCATTTTAGTTATGGCAGGAAATTCTACTTTCTGCATGAGCTTCTGGCTCTGTGGGCTGACTCTCAGGGCAGAACATGAGCAAGGATCTTTTGTTTCTTTTAAACTGTCAAGAGTTCCTCCCATCTGGCAATCAGGAAAGTGCAGAACAAAAGGGTGTTTCCAACAAACGCCAGCTTCAGCAAAAGCTTTTAGGTTTCCAAACAACTTTGTGTCTGCATAATAAAGCAAAAGGCATGGAAGAAAAAAACATGTGAAGAGCTGTGCTACATAAACAGTTTGTTGTTGATGTGCGTTTCGCTGCTGGACTTAGGGCTACTTTATCTAGTTCTGAGGCATTAAAAGTTTAACATCCAGGCTTCATGTGCCAGCTATAAATGATGGGGGACAAATTAAAACCAGTTTTGTTTGCTTGAAACAACACTGTATCAGGAGTCAGTCAATTAGTTGCCAGCACAGAACATAGTCATTATATGAGTACCTTCTGGCTATAAAAATTGTCCAGATACTCTATAAGAAATCTGGGTTTAGAGAATTGCTGGTAGGAGGCTGATTTCAAAGTTCATTAGGCTGAAACTTGGCAGACCAATTTTCAGACCAGATGTGCACTTTTTATTAAAAAAAAAATTGTATCAATCTTTTCAAGCACCTTTGATCTGTAGCTTGGCAAGCAGTTCACAGTTTTCAAAGTTTCATGTGAATGCTTTTATTCCAAACTTTAGGTTAACAATGGTTCCCTTGGAAAAAAAAATTAAAAAAAAAAAAAAAAAAAAGCCTCTATCATAGACAAAGCCTTCAAGATAGCTGTATTGGACTCCTAAATGTTCCCACTTCCCCCTCCTCTAATACTGCTTACAAATGGCAGATAACAAAAATGCATTAACATGCCTGGTAGACTTGTTGCCATGCTTCAGTGCCAAATTGAAACCATGCCACCCAATAACAAACCTTGACCTGCAGTGTAATTGCTCCATTTTTCATGGTTTCCTTCTCTATCCTAGCTATTTCAAATTGCACTGACCTACCACCCACTATTCCAGACAAGTTACCAGCCAGGAGTCCAGCTTTTAAATGAAACAGGGTTTTGACTTCAAAATGGCATGAGGAATTTAACTGCTTCAAGATGTACCATGTACTGCTAACCAAACCCCGGAGTGCTACCTAATATATGACATCCCCATGGAAATGTCAGCAAATGCTACTGCAGTACAGAAATAGCAGGAGCTGACTACAGTAAGAGGGGGAATGAGAATGGGGGGAAGATTACAGATGTACTGGTGAGCTTCAGTGCTGAGAGTTTTCAAAATAGGTATGCAAATACAGCTAGATTTTTACTGAATCATGTCAGATACCAAGAGGATTTTGAAGACTGAACAATATAATTATTGATACAAAGTAAAAATATGCTGGATCATTAAAATCTATTTTTAGTGGATAGATAATATTTTAAAGCAGTAGTGAGTAAGCCTCAGTAGGGACAAAATTTCCTGCTAACCCCTGAAACCACAGATTTTCTACAGTCCTCCTGGTAGCTTTGCAGGTCCCTCTTTGTGCTTAGACCTGGATTAAAGTAAAAGTGCTGCAAACACTCTCTACAGGACCCTAACTCCTTCAGATACACAGGGGTCTAAGTTTCAGTTCCAGTAGTGCTTAGGATATTCTCACCCAAGTCAGTATACCTTTAAAATATAATGATCTGCCTTTCTCTGCAGGCATCCTGGGGCAAAGATTTGTGCCATATAAGCCATCTGGGCATCCTAGGCACTGTAATGTTTAATTCCATCATGTACCAGAAACAGAGAGAGCCTGTGGCAGGGGAAAATGCTGGCTGGACCCAAATACTCCCTGATGCAGACAGAGCACATGGTTAGATAGGTTTAGTGAAGACATGTGGTCTGGTCTTAACAGAGCAAGCCAGCAGCGCCACTTTGGCTGGCCCAAGGAAGAAGAGGGTGTGTGATTGTGGGATGCCTCTTTAATTCAGACTGCCTGGGCTGGGAGGATGAGCCTGTACTTCCCCATCAGAAAGAGTTCCTGGGACCTCCTCACAGTGGGTGATGGCATGAGAATGGATGCTGGCTCTCTGAGCAGTGCAGCTCTCTGGATTCTTGTGCTATCCTAAGGTAGAAGAGCATCATTTGTGGGGAAAGGCACCTGTTACTCCTAGCTGAAGTTAGTTTGGCCAAGCAGAGGCTCTCTGAACTTCAAAGAGGGTCCAGGTTTTTTCATGTCAGGCTCCTCATCATTGCTTTGTGATTAACGGTATTAATAAGGCAGGTAAACACCTGCGTGGTTGGTTTTTTGTCTCTGGAGAGATGTAATCCAGCAGAGTGGGAAAAGGATGTTCATGCAGTAAATCTTTTATTATTTAAATAGGAAACATTTTTTTTATGGGGGATATAAGCAGTGTTAAAAAACTGCAGAGCAAAACACTCCAGGGATCAGATGTAAATGAAGGTTAAGCCTTGTGAAGGCTTCTACCTTGGCTTTTTTATTGGGATTGCTCTAGTGACAGAGGCCTTTATGTTTTATAACCTTGACCATATGGTTATGTGGTCTGGGAGAAGAGGGTTTGGCGAAGGACAGGGGAAAGCAGGGAGGAAAGGAACTTTGCTGCTATTGCTGCAGTGGAACAAGTATGTTCAGCTTTCCCACTGTGGTGTGTCCTAACCTACAGCACTCAGTCTTTATGGGGAAAACGCATGAGCATCGTTAGATCATTTAGTCTGAGCTCTGAAAAAGTAATCAGGTGATTAAGGACAACCTGAAGCTACTTGATAACACCTGCTGAGGGGCTGGAATTGTCTTTTGTTACCAAGCTAGAATGACCACTAGCTCCTAGTGGTGACTTTTTCTGATTTTTTTTTTTTTCCAGTAGGGCAGCTGCTTATGTTCTTCTTATTATACAAGACACAGATGCACAAAACAAGAGGTTCAGGGCCTTCTACAGAGAGCTCTATTAGTTCTGAGCTGAAATTGAACCATGTGAATTTTAAAGCTTATTGTAATATAGCCATTTTATTTCCTCCAGCTATGGGTCTTGACTTTCAGCTGGAAAGAGAGGACAGAAAGACAGGGTGAAAAAAGAACTGGGAAAAATAAGATACTAGAATTAGAAGTAATTTTTTAAGTATTGTACTGCCTCCCCCTGGAAATGAGTACAATCCTTGATGTCCTCTTAATATTTAGGATTTACAACTCAAAAATTCCTTTTCCACATGAGAAATGTCTTAGGATGTCAAAAAATATGGAGAGTGCCTAGAGTATCCTTACAGACTACATGAAGTAAGGCCTGCTGTTCCAGTTCTCTTCATCATAGGCGTCAGTGGGAAACCTTCACAAAGACACAAAAGGGAATTGAGTACTTACTTCCTACCCTGTGCTTAAATCCCCTCCATGCCACTGGTGATCCCTCCTTAGACAAATAACCAAAGAACTCTGAAGAATGTGAAGTTGGATTTATGATACCAGAAATTCTCAACAAAGGCAAAGTACTGAATTTTTAGTTCACCTTCGGATTCTTTTAAAAACCTCACTGCTAGAACTTGGTTGGAGGTTTTTTATCAATCAGTACAGAAGTTAAGACAGGAAAAAAATCAAGCATTGACTGGCAGGAACCCATATTTTTGCTGGCATTTGATTTGGTGGTATTTATAAAATGCTGCAGAAACTGAATTTTCATAAAGTACCAGTTCACATGTTGCAGGAAGTCAACACCACTTCAGCCTACAGAGAAAACAAGAAGTATCTGTTTCTTTACATCTGTAATGAGATGTGGCACATGCTGCACCAAGGATTTAAAAGCTAAATGCCCTTTGAGAACACCTTTGTATTTCTGGTTTTTTACCATCTATACAAAATGAATGCATTTTAATGCATTGTACTTAAATGATACCATTTTAACTCTGATATTTTTTGCGGCAGTGAGTGTATCTTAGTCACTGCACAATGTCAGTGTGCAGTTTAGGTAGTTCTAGGGGTGCTGTGCAATTTGGAAGCAAGCCATCATCAGCGGTGAAACTGTCAAGTTGCAGTTTGAGTGGTAGTTCTCTGGTTTTGCCAGAGCAGGTACTTACTATCGGTATGCTGACTGGAAAGTAAAATGGCAAGCAGTACTGAATAACTCCTGGAAGTCACAGAAGGGTGGGCCTCTCTAAAAAAGAATGGAGAGTTAATTGCTTCAATTTCTAGAGGCCAGAGCTATGGTATTTCTCTCCGACCTGCAAATTTCTGCCAGTCTGTCTACAACACTGCTATGCCAAACCACTAGCAGCTCATTACATTCCGGCCAGCAAAGCCTGGGTCTGGCAACTTGGTGCTTTAGTAGTCAATTCGAACTTCTTATCCTAAGTGAAATTATTTGTAACAGGAATGCTCCTGGCACATTTACATTTTCACTAAAAAGTTAAAATAAGGCAAAAAAAGTGGATTTTTGCTGTCATCTGACAAAGCACAAACATGCATATGTCCTTTCAAATGAGAAAATCTCATTGATTTCAAAGGACAAACATATTCTTTGTGTTAGCATTTAGATTGCCACCTGACTTATTGTGGGGTTTCCTCTCAAGTGTTGTAAAAATGCTTGAGCATCTACCCTAAAATCTTTTGCCTCAGAGAGATCCTGGACAGTGAACCCCATAACTGGTGTACAAATGCCTGGATCCCCTGCTTCCTCTGGAGACTGGCTGAGGTCAAGTGCAGACTCTTACGAAGAGGAAGGGGATCATCACTAGCCTCCAACATGCCAGTGCTAGCAACTGGATTACTCATGGGAGCAACACACTTCCAAGAAAAGGAATAATGTGTAGAGGTATTTTTATGTCTGTAGTACTTTGTATTGAAAATTATTATAAAAGAAATTTTATTTGGTCTCCTGAATCTTCTCAAAGTGTTTTAGTGATGAGCAGACCTCTATATTGTCCAGTTCCTGGGGTAGGAATATATAACCTTATTTAGTAAATTTTACCGTAGTGGAACAGTGACAACTCCAACAATACTATAGGCAAAAAAGGCTAGAAAATGGATGGGAAGTGATTGGACAATTTGATCTGAATTCAAGGAAAAGGACAACCTCTTGGATGCTATTAAAGAAACACTGAGTCCTAGAACTCAGAGCCCTGTATCCTTTAGCTGGCCAAATCCCAACTTGCTGCCTTATAAAATCTTCTGATCCTACTCCACCACATGCATCTTTGAACCTTGTACAAATAATTTTCAAATAATATTGACTTGTTTCACATTATGGCATAATGTCCATTGAGAAAGGCCTCTACAATGCACCTGCAGGCTGACAGCTGTCATTCCAGTCACCAAGCAGTAGTTGTTTGAAATGTTTTTAATCCGGACTGTGAAATTCCTGGAGTACCTCTGGAGTACCTGGTCTAGCAAAACTCTACTGCCACAGTAAAAAAAAAATAAAAAATAAGCCTTTCTTCACATAAATAGTAGTTAAAAATTCCTGGTATTCCTCACAGATATTTTCTTTAGGATTCTTGTTCCTCATGAAGTTGAAACAGTCCTCTTACCTTGAGTAAACATATAAGTAAATGGGTAAAGTGTTCCTCAAGACACATAAGAAGGATTTGTTTCATAAAATCATAGAACTGTTTGTGATGGACAGGACTGTAAAGAACACCTTGTTTCAAACCCTCTGCCATGAGTGGGAACAGCAGGTTGCCCAGGGCCCAATTCAGCCTGTCACCTCTTACATGACACAAACTATTTAAAAGCAGAAATGTCCCTTTATTTCAATTAGCAGTTCCTCCTCAAAGTAAATGACATAATGTATCCTTTGTGAAGAAATTCCCAAGAATAAATGAAGACCCAGCTTTCTGGATCATAGAAATAGCATTGAGCTCTGTTAAATTGCAAACCAGGCATTTAAGAAACTCCTCAGAGGATTCTGTAAGACAGAAAAGATTTGACAACCTTCAAGCAAAAGTTTTTATGTTAAAAAATAAGCAATATTAACAAGACTATGATATCTTAGTATCCAAAATTAGGCACTTCTAGCTTACTAATTTCCTCTGATTTTCATAAGTGAATCAACTAAATATCTACTGGACAAGGAGCAGATTGATACAACACAAATCACAAACAACACAGTTTCTTAAGAGGCTTTGTAAAGGCCAAGAAGAAGCTTTTGTTCTATTCATCCAAACACACTTACTCAAGAGCTCACTGGGTTATGCTAGCAACCTAAAGCTCTCCTTCCAAATCAGTTAGCTCCTGGATTTTAATCACGTCATGTAAATGAGCAATTCTAGTTACCAGCAGGGAAACAGTTGCCAGTCATAGCAGAGAATAAAGCAGACCAACTACAGGGCATGAAATTAAATTTTCCAGGTAGTAGCCAGTAATTGATACCACAGTGTGACCTTTGCCTAAAAAAGCCAATTTAGAGATCTACAGAACCATAACTAGGGCAGGACAGAATCTGTGACCACACTTGCTCAGCAAAGAAACTACTGGCAGTACTTTCCACCTCCACTGGCATGTAGCTCTGTGTCTTTGTAATCTGCATGAAATGAGAAGCTAATCTGATGCAGACAGCATCCCAAGAGTATTTATGCAGATCTAATTCAATAATTAGTTTATAATATTGCAAAATAAGAGTACAGCAATTTTGCATAGAGATAACAAGAAACTGACAATTTTCTTTGATACTAGGATTAGTGTGTGCCACTAAGCAATGATATTTTTTTACCAACCTTATAGCTGAAAAACTGGTGAAGAACCTGTTTTAGTTATCCTCATTATACCCCCTTCAGAAATCAAGCAAAGCTTATTCCAGGGCGATTCTCTACACCCCTTTGGAAGTGCCAGAGTCTCTGGGCTGTCACTGACCCTGTACCAACTGAAGGGAGTGATTCCCACAAGACCCACAATCAGCCTCAAGGCCTACCTATAAACCAGACCTCTTGAATAAGGCCCACAGCTGGCCCAGGCATCCCAGATGGAAGAACCAGGCGTTGCTGGAAGACAATTTATCTCAGCTGCATATTCAGGCAGCCTCCAGGGGTGCCCATATAACAATTGATGTTTCTCAGAGAGAGAATCAAGTCACCAGACTCCCCAAATAGGCCCCTTAGATAGTTTGTGACTGAAGCACAGAGGGATCAGTCTTATTCAACTCACTGAAGCCAACAAATGCTTCTTCCAAGAACTTCAGATGAGGACCTACACTCATCTACTACCAATGAAATCAAGAGAAGCTTTGTCACTAACACCACGCTGCCCACTTCAGGCTACAAAACTGAAAACACACATAAGGGAATCATTGTAAAATTACTTCCTTTCACACCTTAAAAATGTGGCAGCTGCTTAAAAAGGAGTCATCGTGCCCACACTACCGAGGCACTTCCTGTGGATTTTCTCCAGCACACTTTTCCCATAAAATTAATGGGAATGAATGTGTGTTTAAAAATGGGCAGGATTTACCAAAATGCTGTCTGGAACAGACCCAGTCCCAGTTCGCTGGAGCTTCTACACAGAGCACTGTAGTACTGAATATCAAACCTGCTGCTGACATTTTTACTGCTCTGCTGCAAGGTTAGCAATGCATTCTCCTGTGCCACTAGAGTAGAAGCTTTGCACTGAATTAAAAAGTAACACACCCAAGAAATGCTGAAAATGTTATCAGCTGGAAGAAACCAGACACATATCATTTAGAAATGGTTCTCCAATCCCAGTTGTTTCCCAGGTTATTTCTTCTTACGAATACGCATCCATAATCAGACATGAAATTCAAGTTATTTGATTAGAAATGCCTTCTATGTTTGGGCGTATTACAATACAAAAGCAAGTGCTGAAGCAGGAAGAATTTTTTTTTTTAAAATCCCCACACAATTAGATTTAGCTCTCTCAGCCATGTCGTTTTATGATTGCAGAAAACTGGAAAATTGTGGCTCCCTATTCAATTTAGATTGCAATCAGATATTAATTTTAGATTTCAATTAATATTATAATTTTGGTGGGGGAAAAAATGGCACAATAGCAAAGAGAGGAATGAGCTACAAATTTCTCCATACAGAATGAAATTAAGGTCAGTATTCAGAAATGCAGGGATGAATAAAAACCCCGTGCATCTCATTATGACCACAGCATACCAGGGAAGAGCAACGAAGCAGATGTCCTTTTCCCTTTTGCTCAGATTGCTACAAAAATAACTTTCTAGCTGTGTCTCGTCTCACCTTCCTACAAATGACACCAATGGCTATAGTGTATTTCCTCAACATGCTGGTAACACCAACAAAGGAAAGGTGACACTTGGCTGGCTGTCCTACTCTCATAGCTAGACCTCTCTCTCAGCCTGCTGTCACTCAATTATATTACTCTGGCAGAGAGGGCTCAAGTGTCTCTGTACCCCACACAAAAATTCAATTTTGCTGCTCCAGGAGAAGGTTGAAATTACTTCCTGGCACAGGATATGTGTGACATATTCCCTTCCACTTCTGCACCCACCCACCTGCACACACACACACACCAGTCCTTGTTTCCTTCCTGGAACAGAGCAAATCTTCTGCCACATGCCCTCTGCCTGGAGGTGGAGTGATCCACCTCCCCTTGCTAGGACAGGTCTCAGCACCTCTCCTGCAGCCTCTACTCAGGTGACTTCTGTACCTCCTCTTCTGGCTCAAGCACCCAAACACTTTAGCTAAATAGCTAAATCCATGAAAAAGTGGCTACTGAGAGTCATCAGCATGTATAATCAGGTAGGCTTCTGCTTGGCTTTCAGGTTGATTGTCTTCTTCTTGTTCTAGAACTTCCAGCAGTCTGTGAAAGCCAGCCCATAGGGCTAATGGAAAATAGTGGTGTTGAGGGCCTATGTACAAAGCAATAAATATTTTTCCTGCTTTTAACAGTCATAGGGTCATAAAAAGTCTTCTGTGAAACAAAGTCATGATAGGATATGGTTAGAATGAGAATTTTATGCCAATTGTTGAAATCATAATGTGGGAAACAGCCCAGAGACTATACAGAGCTGAGATTAAAAGCATAGAATAGCTTTTAACTGACAGTTTAGTCTTGTTAATGTGCTGTCCTGACACCCAAAACATCTGGGCATTATGCTGTGCTATTTGTCCTTGACTGTCAATATTCAGTGCAGGCGAGATGAAGTACCCCCATGCAGAGGTGATACCATGGCACTGCCTGCTGAGGTACAGAAACCAGTGCTTTCCAGCACGGAGCTAGAGGCCAGGCACTGGGAGACTGAGGCCATGCTGTGTCTGGGAGCATGGGTGAATACCTGCATCAGAAAAAATGGAGCTCTTGCTTCAACACCAGCTCAGAGGAGGAGGTTGCTAGGGCAGCAATGTCCCACAGTGATACAGCCTTCTGAAAATTAGGATTTGTCTTCTGAGCTCTGGACTGATAGAGCACATGAGAAACAGCTCAGCACATGCCATGCTGCCCTGTGCTTGCTCTGTGCATTCTCTGGTGCCTCTGTCTTCCCAGCACTTCTCTACCATTCTGTTTCACAGTGTAGCTGTGTTCTGTGCCTGACACTGAAAATCACATTCCTTTGTTTTCCTTTCTATTTCAGAACCACTTGCTATTGAATAAAAAGGGACCTGCTCCTTGGAGAGGTTTGTTTATAGGGCCCAGTGACTGAAAACATGCTTTTTGCTTTCACCTCGACTGCCAGAATTCCTTTCCTTACCTTGCTTGCTGGTTTGGGCTGCGGGAGTTTTTTTGTCAAGCCATGACATTTCAGTGTTAATCCCTTGAAGGATAAGAACAGACAGCCCATCTCCTGAATCTACTTATCATCAGCTAGATAGATGCCTCATGAAAAGAAATTCAACAAATTAATTATTTCTGTCCTAATTAAGTCCTCTTTCAGTTGAGTTAAGGGCAGTACATCCTCGGCCAGCCTTCGGTAGCCCTGACCCTTTCAAGGGGCCTTGTTGTAGAGATTGACGTCTAGCCCAGGGCAAAAACTCTCTGCATAGCCAGGCCAGGACCTTCTCAAAACAGCACAATGAGGAGTTCAATAGCCAATCAATAAGACAGACATCAAAATCAACATTAAGGGCTCTCACAGGGAACATAATTAATTTTATGATAACATCTATGAACTAGCAGTGGAGTGTCATTAAGGGATGACATTGTGCTCAGAGATTTTGGTGAAAGCAATTTAGCTGTGTGGAGGTTATTGTTCTGCCTTAATCAAAAGCTGAGGGAAATAAAATGTAAAAACAACAGAGCTTCTTTATAAGCAGCAATATAGGCTGTGTGTATCACAGCTCAATTCTTATTTTTGTGTAGCCATATGAAGCTTGTTGTGGGTTTTTTTGAGACTTTCCTCCTTAGTGTTCCTGAGCTAGGAATTAGCATTTTTTAATCTGCTCCATAAGAAAGGGTGATATTTTAAAAGTATAAAAATAGGCTTGGTTTTTCTCATAATTATGACTGAAATTAATATTCTATACAAAATTACATTGATATCTGTGTGGCTGTTATTATTTCTTTATAGGCCTAATTAGGAATAAACATACACATTTTTGTTCCCATGTAGTATTTTGTGAAATAAACAACACTTTTAACCTCAAAGAATGTTTTGATCTACATCAGCCAGGAAAAGTTTTATTTGGATAAAATCCAGATGTGGTTCTGGGCCTCACAGCTGCCACTATTTCCTTCAGCAAGCAAATCCAAAATACCAGGTTTTAAATGCTCTTTACATACATAACAATATGCCTGGGTCAGAATCAGAAATTCCTGAACCTATGGTTTCTGTTTAAACTTTTTTATGTCTCTTTCAGATATAGACCAAAAAAAAAAAAAGAATTGTAAAGGATTTTCTGCTTCTCAAGATGGCAAGTCTCACAAACTTGAACTTTTTCCATCAGAATGGAATGAAATCTGACAATACAGATTTTGAAATTTTGACAGGATTAGGCCCTCGTCTCAGTTCAGATGTGAACATTAAACTACCCTGGCCTTACACAGTTTAATCCTTCCCAGTCCTATTTTAGCACATTACTCCATCCAATCTCACAGACTTCTACTGTGCTATTCATCAGTGCTCTCGTTTTTCTCTTTAACCATCTATTTCAGCCTTTTCAGAATATCGTCTGAACCTGGTTTGCTCTGAAACCTCAGGCAGGTTTTTTCATTTTAGTAATAGCACCATGGATTTTTTTTTTTCTTTTTTCTTATTGATGATGGGAAGTCAACGATTTTTTTAATGACATTTTTGTGTCATGCTCACCTTCTTAATAATCTCTTTACCCAATGGTAGAAACAGAAGTAGCAGAAGGTATAATATCTCAGTTGAGGTTTTCTGATCAGAGAGGTGTCAGTTCTGACCTGCAACATACATGAGGGGGGGGAAAAAATGGAAACAACAGAATTGAAATATCATTTCACACTATTAGAAAATTAAAAAGAAAAAAAAGCCTTTATCTGTATTTTTAGGATTATAATTTGTTGCTTGTGTGTAACTTTTAACACGAAATAGAAATTATCCAAATGTAGACAGCACATAGTCTTGAATTCCTAGAGTATTGCAAGAAGCGAAATCTGCAGGGCACCATCTGTACCATTTCTATTGTTCTCCTGATGAGATTCTTAAAAGCAGCCTTCTTACAAAGAACCACTGTGCCGTCTTAATTACAAGTCTAGAAAAAAGCCTAAGAAAAAATTTTGGCAGCACCCACACTGACAGGAAATTCAAACGTCTTCAAGCACATAAGACAAGGAAGCTGCTGAAACGGAACTCAGTTGGAGCAGGACTTTGTTTTGATGTGTGTGAGATGAGCCTGAGGCTGGAGGTGACTGTGTCTAATGAATGAAAGAGAAGGATCAGGAGGAGGAGGGTGAGGATGAATAGAGCACCAAAACACGTGTTTTTCTCTGAGCCTATGGTGGATATTTCCATACCCAGCCTGAAGACTCCCTACTCCTCCCGCAAATTTGCAAAAGCCGTTTGCCCTTGGGCATGATGCCAATCCTAAACAGAGTATGTGGGATTTTCCCCGCAGGAAATCAGCATTTCCTGGTGCCCTTTGGGGTAGACCATGCTCATAGGGCTGGTTTGAATTTTTCTTTCCAATCTGTGCCAGCTTTTTACAGAGGCTGACACTGTCATTTTATTCCCTTTCCACGTTTTCTTTCCTTGACACATGGTGCTCTATCTCCTCAGACTGTAAACAAACTGCATAAATTCTCTGAGACAATTTTTTTAAAGTCTGCATTTTTTTTACTTAGTTGTACATTTATTATTCCTGATCTCATTTGCATTCATGCATATACACACAGACTCATCAGTTTTACAACTGCTATTAACATCAGCTTAAAGTGAACTCTGTCAAACAGACAAAACATAACCTGTTTTGATCTGCTGGGTTTAGATCAGTAAGATCTATTCAACTGAAAGCAGTAACTGCAGGGTAACACAACAGCATGGAAACAAAACCTTTTACACATTGGATAAACTAAGATTACTTGGGATCAACACACTTGGAAAATTAAAAGGTGCAGAAATTCAAGTTGTCTTCCTGAGCAGAAGGGGAGAAAACCCCCAACAAAACCAACCACCCACACAGCTAACTTCCCTATCAGTATGCTCTTACATCAGTCCTTTGCTCACACTGAGGAATTCGACTGAGGTATTTTCTGAGTCTATTTAATTTTCTATAGCCATTGTTTTCTTGATATTGCCTTTACATGCTCTGCTTTCTGTTCTGGTGCGTTATTCTTCACAGCTCAAACAAACAGCCGTAAGAATTTTTTTCCTAAAATGACAAATTTCTTTTCCCTTCATAAAAATTTCTTGGCAAGCACCAAACACTTTCCTTCGTCACTAGTAAAGAAACTTCATAGTTCTTTTCTTCCTCACAGAGAATGACGTCAGGAGGACAATTTGAGCTGAATTAGTAATCTTAGCTAGTGACTCACTGCAAAGTGAGGAAAACCTAGCACAAGCAGGCTCCCCGCATGTTCTTCCTCATGCTGCTTACTGTGCAAAAACTGGCAGTAGAGTTCTTCACCAGGTTCCCATCAGCTCTCTGGAAGGGACACAATTGCCATGACCTGTGGGACATTCCTTCTCCTAAACAATAAGCAAAGCTTTCTGGGGTGAGAGGGGCTGCACACAGAAATGCAGCTCAGCTGGTACATGCTTGCACCTTTAGCCATCTGAAATTTGAAGGAACATTCAGCGTCTTGTAGCTGAAATGGTTTTCTTTTAGGAAACAGCTGAGCATGTAATACTGAAGGAGGTCTGCTAAATTTAGCATTTAAATTATTACTAGTAAATGACACAAAATGAAGCATTGGTCCTTCTGCATATAAATGACATACAAGCAGTTGTAATATTAGTGTCCAGAAAATCATGGTGGCAAACCACTGTGCAATCAGATGCTAAAGACCAGGATAAATTAAAAGCTATTTTTGTGTTATCAGAATGCACAAATCAGTTCCTTTCACTCACCATAGAGTGAAAATACTGCTTTCGACTAGGTTGAAACCATTAAGCTTCCATTTTTATAACCAATAAATACTGCCCTTGATCTTTTTTCTGCATGGAGCCAAGTGTTATTCTACTTCCTTCTGCTACTTGCTCCTGTGGGTTCTTTACTCCAGCTGGGTTGTCCCTGTCATGATAAGCATCGAATTCAGGTAAGAATTTGTCAAGCTTCTTTCAGGCTCCTTTACCTCACTTGCCTTTTTCTACCCTGTCTCAGTGCTCCCTGAAGGAGCAATCAGCCCTCGGACAGTTCTTCCTATTCTGCAGCTCTCATGAATTCTTTCCCGCTGTTTGCTAATGGCTGTCTTTCCCAAGTGCTTCAAATGCAGAATAATACATGCCTGACAATTTGGTTTGTATATGTCTTTAATTAAATCTTCCTGTTCTGCCAAACTAATCTCACACTTTCTGCACCCTGCAGATTAGTTTGCTGTTCATTTCTCCAGCTCTCTGATGAGAAAGGCTTTTTCAGTTCTGTGATATTGCTTTCATGGCTAATTTACTCTGTTAGAATAGGAATTTTATGAACTTATTCACATTGCAAATCCTCTCCATCGTTTCTTAAGGATCTCCAAACTTCTAAGAAAATCTTTTCAAAAGGAATTAAGTTCCTTTCTCTCACTCAATTTCATGTTACCATTTGCTAGCATAGTTTACAGTGCGATAATGCAGCAGTAATAAGTATTTATAGGACACCCATAATTCTATAAGTATTAGCCAAAGAATCAGTGTGGGGAAAATGAAGATGGGAGTACATTCATCCACTTTTTGGATTACTTCTCACAGTTCATAAAATACTTGGTGTTCATACCATAACTTCAGTGGGAGCAGAGGGTGAGTTCTGTATCCAATAAAAGCAGATGGAGCTCAATTCAATTCCAATTCCTTTATCTATGTGCAGTAGCTGGGACTAGCATATAAGTCAGAAAAAGTGTTGGTCATATTGTGTTTTCCAAAACAAACAAAGAGAGCGCTATCGGGTTCAGCCTGAATATCTGACCAGGCATCGACTGTATGACTGGTCCAGCAGGGTGTGAGACTAAATATTATTTGGGACCAGAGTGAGCTGCCATAGGCAGGAAAAGATGGGAATTTCTTGAAACACAGACAGCCATTTCTCTGTCACAGAAAGTGCTGATGATTTAGCTCAACCACACACATGGTCCATCAGCTACATGGCCCATAACATGAGGCAGAGGTATAGCTCAGATTTTGCCATCCCTTCCAGAACTGTGACAGAAATCCGCTCACATTTTACCCATGTGTTTGGGAATCAAGGGGGAACATCTCTCTGAAATTTGAGGCATTTAGGCAAATTGGTATTTGGATGTGACTGTGAAACAAGTGATTCATCTCAATACGGAAATTCTTTTGAGTGTGCTTACTATCTGTTAAGAACACTTTATTCAAGCAAATCTGACAGTTTGTTCAAAACAGTGACAAGTACATGACTTTGGGCACAACTGAGGCAAGGCCAACAAGAAACTCCCTGACCAGACTTGACCAGAGATATGGAAAGGACATAGTGTGTTTATATGGAATCCTTAGCTACTCTGTGATGCCTCCAACAACCTTCTTAATGAGTTACAATGTAGCACGATATCCCACTTTATTTTATTAGGATTTGGCACCGGTCCCTGAGCTGTTTGTCCTTTGATTGCTGCCGGTTATCAGAGCTGAGCTTCCGTGGAGAGCTTGGATTTCTGGCGGATCAACTGGTACAAACTGAAGAGGTAAACTGGACCCTAGTGGGAGACTGAGGGTGGCAGGTCCTTCTGGCCCTTGAGAGTGCAGTGCTGTAGAAGAATAAGACCAACTTATTAATTGTCTAAGAGCTGCCTTGGATGTCAGTGATGCAGGTCAAGACCTGCTGTCAACAGCTATCAATCTGCTCTGCATCCAGGCAAATCAGCACATGTGAAGAATGCCTAGGCCGCTGAAACCAGCCGAGTGATTATGGCTACACAGACACTGTGCTTTCTGCACGCATCTCCTGCCCTACAGCCACTTGTGGTTACATCCAGTGTAGGAACTGGCTTTGCACTAGAGAGGTTGGCATTGGGTTTGTGGGATTAAATGGTAGTTGTGTGATATAATATACTGCAAGTTTGTTTAAGGGTCTACAGCCCCCAAACATCAAACAGTAGAAGCAGAAACACTTGATACATCACTCTGTGTCACAGAAGAGTTAGGAGAGGTATCAGAGGGCAGTAGGGCCTGGATAAAACTTAACACTTCCAGCAGATGAGGGACTTGTAGTAACCTAGAGAATGGCTCTAGGGTTCCCTCCTGCCCTCAGCAAGGGTAGCATCAGCCTGTCCAGAGTACTGCATTTACTCCTCAATTCTGTGGGTTCTTACTGCTGAAGCAACAGCCTTTATGAAACTACAGGCTTCATTTCTATTCCTAGGCATGAGTGGTCCCACTCAGCAGTTCTTATTTATGGGCTGAACTGCTGCTGAAACTATAAAGGTTCAAGGGTTTGGTTGCTTTGTGCACCTCGGCTGAGAATGAAGTGGCAGCTTTTGCAACCCCACAATGGTAATTTTCTTCCTGTCAGGGTGCAAATGCCAGCTGAGGTCTGGCACCTTGTTTTATTGTTTGAAGACTGGATAGAGTTTTTTCAATGAGCTTTAAATTAACTGCCTTTTGTCATTATGAGTTCCCTGAGGATGGGTGTAAGGGTGTTCTCAAAAAAGGTTGGTAGGCAGCTCGCCTGTGTGTCCACTATCTGAGCACCAACCAGACTGCACCTGCCATTTCTCATCCTTAGGTTTAAAGCTTTAATTAGGAACCTCCTGCTTGTCTGGTCTTCACCAGCACCATCTGGCATGCTGCAGAAAAAAATATGCTCTGTTTTACTTACTGGCAAATCCCAAGCAAGTAATTTGTGTGCGTTAGAGGCAGGGACTGGAGCGGGATAGGATGGGGTTAAAATTTTCCAAAGCATTTTAGAATGGAAAGAATTTAAAGGGATAATGAAACTTGCAACCAAATTTGGATTAGCACTGAGAATATTTATGAATATGAGGCTTTATGCAAACAATTTCATTGTTGGGACTTCTGCATATGGACTGTGCTGCAGCATGCTGGTTCATGACCAGGTTTACTACTTCCCAAGCCAGAACTGGAAAACACAAGACTATTTCTTATTTATAGCTTTGCTTTCCAGTAAGTATCTCCACCAAGATTCAATGTTTTATTTCCTCAGAATTCACAGCCACATGACAAATTTTGTTACAAACTGAGGCATGTTTGGTTAAGTGCAAATCCTTGAACCATCTCTGATGCAATTTTGTAATACCCTGCACTCAGGAATGTTTTTCGTATTTACACATATGTCATTCATTTCTATCCCTCTTTCTAGCAGACTGTGAAGACATAGATTGCAATTCTAAATATTCAGCTGTAGCTACTGAGACACAACTAACTCTGATCAACAAATCTGTGAATGAAGCACTGTCCAAAGTCTTGAAATGATAAAGTGGTTTCCTGTGTTTGTCTACCTTATCTGTCATTCCAAGAGATGACATTTTCCATTACATGTCTTGGAACCATTACATGAGATGAGGAATCCCACAAACTGATTTGTATTTGTAATGTCTCTTCCTCTAATAATCTGCTGTTGAGATGAACTCCAGCCTTGCATATCATTAAAAAATCAAAGTAATGGGACCAAAGTGTGTCCCAACCAGGTCTGGCTGCTGGGAGGCTAGACAAGACAAGCTCAATGACAGCAAGCAGCACAATGAATGACACCACCCAGAAAATATTTTTTCAGTCCAATTCTCTTTCAACAAAAGCAGTATGAGTCCAGCTAGAAAGGTGAAGAAAATACAGTTAGGAAAAATGAAGTTTAATGTGACTGTACCAACTGTAATTTTAAAGATGAATAAAGGACAGAGTGCCTTAGAAAATCAAGTTATCGGTTTGAGAAAATCTATATGAAAACCTTAAAAGGAATACTGACAAATACAGCTCTGGTTGGATTAAGTTTCTTTACTACTGCTGGAAGTACTTTATTAGGTGTCTCTCCTTGAGGTTTATACTGGATCTTTATCTCTGCATGGGGTGAGTGAAGACAGCTTTTGGATAAGTCAGCTTTGACAAAAAGTGGCCAAAAGGCTCTATTTACTTGTAGTCATTTTGAAGGGTACGTGTAAGCAAGTAGAAGTGCCCAGGCTAAATTGTAAATGAGCACCAATTTCACTCTCAAACCTCCTTCCAACCTAGGGTTTAAGCCAGTTTTTTCTAACATCAGCTGTGGTACTGCTGTAGTGACATATTTTATGCTGGAATTGGCTGTTTTTTTATGATTGAAGTATTTTATATAGAAAAGCATTGCAGGACCGATAGCCTAATGTGTGCTAAAATGTTAATAATGTTCAATTTGGATTTGCGTTTTAGATGCAAATTCCAGTCAGTGCTTATTCCGTGGGAACCGTTGTTCTTAACCCTGAGGGTTTAAATCCCCGGGTGATAAGAAGTGCCATACAACCTTCAGCACGGAGGAAGCCAGGACACATCGAGCCATTATTCTTTGCGGTTGCACACAGAGGGGAAGGAGGTGCTCCATTCTCATCCTTAATTTGGTTTGCCGGTATTCCCCCGGGGAGCTTGGAGAGGGGCACTGCAGACACGCGTGAGAATGGCACTCTAGCCTTAAGTCTCCAAAACTTGCCTCCAGTCTCTCCTGCCAAAGCGTTTGGAGGGAGGCTTTTCAGAGGGTCCCACCAGGAGCCACCAGGATCTGGTGGGGGCCTGCTGGCTCTGTTAGAAGTCCATCCCTAATTGCAGTCGGTGAATGGCCTGGCAAAACTGCTCCCTTCTCCTCCCCTGGAAACTCTCACGCCTTTGAATTCTCTGGATGCAATTACAGGTCAAAGTCTGTGACCAGTCCTGACATTACGGTTTCAATGGCATTTTGCCCGGGGGCATTAGCACGTCCTCCTCTCAAGTCGAGCTGAGGGGACCTTTATTAGCTCCTAAGTGTTGTTTTGTTAATCTGGTGAATGGCTCTCTAGGAAACAACAAAGGAAATGCTTATTAATAGTGAATACTTCATCCATTATAAAACATCATGCCTCCAAAGAGATCAGAAAATGACGAAATTTATAAGGAAATGTTACTTTGACCATAACCATCAATCTTAATTATGTACCATAGCACAAACTTCGTTGGATCTTTAGAAAAGGTCAAGACCTGCAGCTCACAGATCCATAGCAAAAAGCAGTGACAGCAAAATAGCTATTTACGTGGGGATTTTTGTCAAAAAATAACATTCGCTTCCGTGTTTGGCTAGAATACTGCACAGATAAATTGGTCCGAGTGATAAGTGAGCAAATAACTGGATTTTATGTCACTGGTACTGTGAGATGGTGTCTTAACTACTTTCCAAAACACCTAAAATGTGCTAATGTAATCTAAAAGTTCTTTTTTTTTTTTTTTTTTTTTTGTAACTAGAGCTGTTTTTTGGAACTCAAGAGGCACTCCTATTCCAATAGGAACAAGTAAAATTTCTCCTTACCTCCTAACCTAATTTCTCACATCTGATTTATCACACCCTAGCATAATGACTCAGCTGCATTTCTTTCATACACTGTTCTATTCACTCACAAGAGAAAGAGGAAGCAATGTACGTGCTGTGCAGAGACCTCCTTCAGTTACAGCCACAGAACAATTAACATTACCTCATTAACTTTTGTGGTTCCTTGAAAGCAAAAAAATCCAGATTTTCCTCTCTCCATCTGCCACTATTATTCAGCACAGACGGTTGGGTGAGAAGTGAGTCGCTTTAATTTGAACAAAGTCTTCATGGCAGAAATCCATGACTTCTAAAATGACTGTTCAGACTATCTTAGTGCTCCCAAACTGAATTACTTGGAAATTCATTTGTACACTGGTAATAAGACAAGGGACTATTTAATTCTCAATGATCTTTTTCTTTTTCTTTTTCTTTTTCTTTTTCTTTTTCTTTTTCTTTTTCTTTTTCTTTTTCTTTTTCTTTTTCTTTTTCTTTTTCTTTTTCTTTT
>NC_031799.1:24226759-24249025 GCF_001522545.3 Parus major
TTCCTCTTCCTCTTCCTCTTCCTCTTCCTCTTCCTCTTCCTCTTCCTCTTCCTCTTCCTTTTCTTCTTTCCCTCTTTCCCTTTTCCTTCCTCTTTTTCATGGTATCACAAGTGAAACACTTTTGTAAAACCCTAGAAGAGACAAGGCACAGATTGTATCCCAGGTGTCTGGCAGGACACACCACACTCCTCCCTGAGCCCTGAGCTACAGGGAGGTGTAAAAGGGGCCTGCAGAGTATGCGATGGACATGGCTGAAAACCTGACACTTTGAACCTCTCCATGTTTACATCACTTATTGCAGGGAATCAGGGAACCTCTGAGTTTTTTGAACATGATCATCTGCCAGTAGCAGGGCTGAAAGGGGAGGTGTATTTGTGTCAGCTGAAGGAATGGTCAGGCATTAACCAGTGCCTGCTGACCACCATAGGAAATACACAGTATGACTGCACTACTCCAGGAGGTAGGAATCTAGCACTTGAGCCCTTCCAGTGCCAGTGCTGATGTAACCTGATGGCAGAAATAACATTTAACAGACACTGGCTCAGGCTCAGAAAGCCCTTCAAGATATGCTTCTGTATGGGACTTTTGTTTTATGGCCTTTCAGCAGGTTAAACATGTATGAGATCACTGTAAATGAAACAACAGAGCATTACAATATATTTTACCCTCTGTCTCCACATTTCTTGATCTACAATGAATTCACTCCAAGTAAGGTATAGCAGCACAGTGAGTTAGAAAAACACTCAGCATATGCATTCCTAGATAAATTTATTATCAACATTCTCAATGGTCCCAGTGTAAGCCTTTGGGTCATTGTCTAGAGGTTTTCTCAGTAACGTCAAGGAAAATGGTAACACTGTTCCTCACATGAGGCATTTCATTATGAGTAATGTTAGTGCTTTTCTAACCTTGGAATGCGACTGGACACAGCTGTTTTAGGTAACCATTGGATGCTCTGGATCCTTCCTAACAAGCAGGAAAATGCAGCAAACGCCCCACTGGAAAAGATGTCCCCTGAACAGTAAGGACCAGTACCTAAATATTTAGATGCCAGTTTGTGATAAGGAGTGATGCCTTTGGGATACACAGCTTTCTTACTGGCTGTACTGCTACAAAATCTAGCTGAAGGAAAGTTCAGACCCACTCTTTTACTCCAGTAGAACTTTAGTCATGAGCAATTCATTTAGAGTGCCAATCAATAAAGCATATAAGCAACCACTTAATTAAAACAAAGATGTACTGCTGTTGTTTTTAAAGATTTGGGGTAAAACTCAGGCAAAATAGACCTTGTGATAGTACTCCTATGAAGAAGTATCAGAATAATTATTCCAGAAAAACATTAGACAGAGTTCAGTGAAAAATCAAAAAGATAAAAGTATATTTATTTCTACCATTCAAAAAGAAATTATGTTATTAGATATCTGAATTGTCATTGATTTCCGAAGTTTTTGAGTAAAAAAGGCAGGTATTATCCTTGATTGAGAAAGATTAGACTCCGGTCTAGCAGAACATGGTGACAAGTGCTAAAGGAAATATTGTGATAGACAGATAATTTTTAAAAAGTGAACAAAATTTAGCCTTGCTGGGAATGGAAATAGTCATATATATGACAATAGTGACTTTATAGATTACTACTATTTTCTAGGCTGTGAGGTTGACCTAGAGATTAAAAACTGTCAGACTCTGAATATCTTTTTGCTGCTTATCTTCCATCATTTGCTGGGTGGATGAATGTGATATATAAAAAAATCAAATAATTAATTAAAACAACAACAAAAAAATCAATAATAATTAAATGCTTTCTCACATTCAGTCTGCTGAGAAGCTCTTAAGGATTGCTGTAGCCATATTGGGATCCTTCCATAGCATCATTTTTAACACCATGCCTAGGGGAAATGCAGATGAATTTATTCAAGAAGTCCTTCTGAATCGTTCCAAACTGCAGCTTTCTGGATGCTTGTGGTTTAGGAAGTGTATTTCCCAATTAATGTTTCAAGTGAAACTTTGCTGCCACTCACTTCTCCTCCCCCTCTAGATGGAAGCAGAAAAGGCAAAAATCATGTGTTGTGATAAGAACAATTTACCAGAAGCAGCAGTGAGATAAGAAACAGTAGCAGCAACAATACTAAATAACAAAAGGGTACAAAGAGAGGGTGATTTACATGCAAAATGCTCACCAAGCCCAGGACAATGAAACAATAGTGGACAGACCCTCTGCCCCCTTTCCCCCTGACCAAAAAGGAACACCCTTTCTTCTTGGAGGGGAGAAAAAGAGTCCCTTTCCCTGCCCCTGGCAACGATGTAAGATGTCTTGGTCCTGCCCACTCCCACTGATTTGGTCCAGAGGATATGTATGTAGATAAAGGTAGTACCTTTTAACAACTTATCCTGGCATAACTCTTAATATGTCTATCAAGGAGACTTGATATCTCAAGATAGCAGGGCTTATGGCTCTCTTATTTATCTTATTCACACAATTAAAAGTTTGGATGCGAGTAAAAAACCAGCAGCACAGCACAGCAGCAGCAGCAGCACCAGAATCGCACTGTGTATGACAAAAGATACACAGTTAATGAATCTGTCTGGAATCGAAGAGGTATCAGCATTTGCAATCAAAAGCAGAATTCACATGGAGATCATTACAATTCAAATAACAACTTGACCTGACTTTTTAAGAGACCAGAACAAAGTAGCCTGATTGAATTCCCTGGGGAATCTGGTGGTCAGCTGGGAGAGGCTTTAGCTTTGTTAACTGTCTATACACTGGCAAGTCTTTAAGCTGGAGTAATAAGGTTTGAATTCCCAGGGTCAGCAGGCCAACTCAGAGTGTATTTTTAAAAGTGAAGCATCTTTTATAAAGCAATCAATAAAACTCAGAAACTAAGGTGGCATCTGCTCCATTTATTTCAAAAAAGGCCTTGCAGAGTAACAGCAAATTGCCTTATTTCTTTGTTTGTGTTAATTTGAAAATGTATGTGATTGTAAAAGCATCCTTGGAGGACTGCCATCAGTTACAGCAGTCATATGCAACTCTCCTGGGCTGGCTTTGTATAAGAACCATAAGAAATATTTCACTGAAGCTGAAACCGAACCTGCTGTGACAAGCACACACTCTCACTTTCAGGTAGGCTGGTGGTACCAGACAGAGCAAGTTCTTGTGTAGACCTGATTTATAAAAATAACGACTAGTTCTTCTTTATTATTTTTTTCCTATTCTTTTCTTTTTAGTTATAATAATCCACCAAGTCAGTAGTGAATTGTCAGTGGAGATTGTCTTGTAGGACATCTCAGTCTGGTAACAATTGTAATTACATTAATTTAAAGGACAGTAAATTTCTTAATCGTCTATGACTTTTCCTCATGCATTTGAAGCATTAATCTCTGTTTTGTTTCATTATGAGTTACACAGTAACCTTTTATGCAACCACCTCTAGCCTGATCATATAGATCCACTGTAAGTCAAAAGCACCTTTACATTACCATGGAGCAAGCTTTGTCTTTGTACCTATGCTGTAAATGTCACAAGGCTTGTATAAATCAAATAAACTATTGCACATTGTCAGGCTTTGCATTTGTACTTCTGCTCTCATTATTCCAGGCTTGCAAGGAATATTTCACTCTCACAGATTCAGTCATCAGTTAAAATAAACAGCATTAACAAATCATTACAGATTTGTAATGGAAAGTATAAAGCAAAATAAATATTCATTTCTCATCTTAGAAAATGTTTGTTTAAATTTCCAAACAGAATTTGATACATTGTGATCACCTACATCACTCATTTCAGGCCCTGACACAGATTTAGCTGCACTGCAGAGACAGTGGAAGTAAATGAACAGTATTTCTGGTCATTTCATTTCATTCATCTTTCAAAACCTCACCTCTACACCAGAACTTGTGGAAACATTTCCATGAAAAGCCTGCATGTATGATCTGAGGGTCTGTGCAGGTGAAGATCAGAAAATATTTTCAGTAGTTCACCATATGTTGTCTGTAGGACATGTTTTTAAAATAGACATAGATACCTCTCTTCTGTTAAGCTTTCTATAAAATCATACCAGAATATTTTCTCACGTTTACCATAATACATTATATTACAGTGACAATATAAGAACAATATAAGACAGTTCACTTATCTTAATTCAAAGGTTTATCCTATCTTCACAACTGAATCAGATCCTTAACAGCCCTTGTTTACAACTGGAAAGGGTTACCATACCCAGATAAAATTTCTGCACAATAACCAATTCTAATAACTCTGCAGCACAAGTCCATCATACAGAACAAACTATGTCTGAAAACACAAATCTTAAAACCTTCATTTTAATTTATTCTGCAAAGTATAGCTAGAATCTTAAAAATTATAAAGGGCTGTTTTTCAAAGAAATTTTGAACAGTCAAGCTGAGCTGCAATAAAAATGCTGCTTGGTGGCTCAAGACAATCCTTTTTGTTGCTTACACTTTGGAGATAACTTCTACTAATCATCAAACTGTGTTCACCTTAGGAATTATGATAGTTCAGTTATGTGTGAGCTTATCTGAGAGGTGCAGTTTCTACCTGCTAGTTATAGCAGTCATTATGGAAAACTACAAAGAGTAGGAAAAATTTTATTGCATTTTTTTGTCAGTGAAATCAATTAAATCTGAAGTAAATAGGGGCATGGGATTTCCAGAGTTAACTCACTTTTTAACAATAATTATTTCTTTTGCAGTCAATGGCTAATTCTGACAATGATGTTCATGACTCATTATCATAATTTTTTTGATTTTTTTTTATAGAGGGTCTACTTTGTTCAGCTATTTTTAAAATCTCTCCCTGTGGGTATAATTGTTCAAAGCTGTCTTTCAGTTAAGCTCTGTATTCATAAGTACAGAATAACATCTTGTCGTGAAACATAAAAGTACTCCGTGTTTCTCCTCCTTGGGTAAACAAACTTCTTATGCCTTTACAGCAACCCAGAGCCCAAGGCAGGACAGGTGAACTTGCTTCAGTGTAGTTTCTATTCTAACCACAGAGCATCCTCCTCATCTTTCTGAGGCAGAAGGATGGGGTGTTCTTTGTATTAGATGTCACAGCAGAAATCTCCTACCCTTCCCTTTTGTCATCTCAACCAGAGTCATGAGGAGGTAAAGTGAAGGGTGTTGGCTTGACACAGAGCTACGATTTTCAATCATTATCTTCAAAGCAGGCAGCATCTTGTCACCTGCTGTCTGTTTTACCTGCTAATTAAGTTAAGACACCTTCACTTTGATGTATAGGGTTGGCCAGCAGCATAGCTTCTTCATGGTGTTGCTCACAGTATGAGGAAATGTATAATTCAGTGTTTATTAATAGAACAAAGGAAAACACACCCATGTCTCACTTTTTTATGTATCTGAAACATTACTATGGAATGCTGACCTGAAAATTGGCTTTTAAATAGTAAAAATCACCTGATCTTGGGGATAGGGAAATGTCACTGTAATTTAGGAGCCATTGCTTCACATGACCCTATCTCCCTTCATCCCAGATGGAAATATCATCACTTCCAGTGTCACAAGGATGATGACCTCACTGAATTAGTCCAAACACTGTTCCAAAATGGCAAAGCTATTTTTACTAGTTTATCCTTGTGTGTTTTCCAGATGTAACTGCTGCTGCAGGGCTGCAATTGAAATCACAGCACAAATCACATCTCATGTGATCTGCCATTATCACACGTGAGTTGCTAGTTGCCCTGCGCTTTCCCAGGCTGGTCACACAGGCACATGTATAAGAATTAAGGATGGCAATCTAAAGTGAATGTTAGGTATGTTAGTAATACTACTTAATGATTGGAACCTTGTTTGTACAGGCTTCAGCAGATCACTGTACCCAAACATGGAAACTTTTTGTGAAAAACTGATGTTGTGTCTTAAAGGCATGCCCCTTTATAGAAATAGAACTCTTACAGAATTGAGGAATGATATTATTAATATAGAATCAAATGATTTTCTGAACTATCTTTTATACGTTGTCTTTGCCATTGTAACCACATCCTGTAGCCAATAGAAAATATTCCAAGTTATGGCATGGATTTTTCTGTTTAGAGGATACCAAAAGTCAGCAGTGCTTAGGACTTGCAGATACCAGAGCTTCATCTAATCCTACAGCTTGGCACCATTGACAAGAGCCTGGTCCAGCTTGACACTCTCCCTTCAGGCACTGGTGGTGTCCCCGCTCAATCATCTGTTCTTGAGGCTGAATGGGCTCAATTCTTGCAGTTTTTCTTTGTAAGAGAGGTGCCCAAGTCCCTTAGTCAGCTTTGCTGCCTTCCTGGACCAGCTCCAGGAGCTTCATGACTGTCGTGTCCTGAGGAGCCCAGAACTGGACACAGCATTCCAGGTATGTCCTTGCCAGGGCTGAGTGGAGGGACAGGATCACCTCACTCCACTTTCTGGCAATGCTCTTCCTAATGCCCCCCAGGATCCCATTTTCCTTCTTGGCCACCGGGACACACTGCTGGCTCATGGACAGCTTGTTGTCCACCAGGACCCCCAGGTCCTTCTCTGCAGAGCTGCACCCCAGCAAGTCAGCCCAAGGTACCTGGGGTTGTTCCTCCCCAGGTGCAGGACCCTGCATTTGCCTTTGCCGAATATCAGATGGTTCTTCTCTGCCCATCTCTCCACCCTGCTGAGGTCCTTCTGAAGGGCTGCACAGCACTCCGGGGTGTTGGCCATTCCTCCCAGCTCTGTGTTCTCAGTCAATCTGCTGAGAAGGCACCTGTCCCTTCTTACAAGTCATGAATTAACAAGTTAACTAGTTCTGGGCCACAGTGATATTTGCTTGCTTCCAGTTCTCAGCATCTCTCCCTATCTCCATGTCCTTTTGTCCTTTCTTGCTCTTTTGGCCTGATTTTTTTTCTCATTGGGATGCATTGTTCTTGGGCCCAGAGGAAGTGTGATCCTGGAATTTTGAGCAATGCTCTTGGATCCTCCTTGCCTGAAAGGTCTATTCCCATGGGATTCTTCCAATAAGACCCCTAAGGAGCCTAAAGTTAGCTCTCCTGAAGTCCATGGTAGTAATGTTGCCCACTGTCCTGCTACTTATTTATTCAATACTGCACTCTACCAACTTATGGTCATGACTGTCAAGTCTCTCCCCAACCTTCATTATTTGAGTCACTGGGAGAAGTAGTTCATTATAGCAGCAAACCACAGTGGATAGCATTAAAATCCCATCTTTATCTGCATTTCTGCAGAGCATCTTAGGATCTGTGTTTTAATCCTAGGAAGAACTCCATTTCACTGAAAGTAGTTTGGGTAGGGGATTTTACTTTTTCAACATCATCCTATTTGCAAGTGCCAATGCTGCTGTTATTGTTGTTCCTACTAGCTAGAAAGACACCTCCCAGTGAAAAAAAAAAAAAAGTAGTGTGAGATACCCCATGAACTTCCATGTAAGTGGATGGACAGGAAGAAGTGGGGCATTCTGAAACTCTCCTCTTGCAATTGAGGCTGCATGTAGGAGGTGGCAACCCTGTGTGTGATATGGGCTGAGATAGAAAAACTTCAGTTCTGTCTAAAGAAACTTGCTAAAGGCAAGAGCTCTCATCAGTACATCAGGTTACTAAACTAGCAACAAGCAAACTTCTGAATTGAAAAAAGTAGAAAAATCCTTCATAAGGAAAGCTGAGTTCTGCAGATGAACATTCCTGTCTAGGAGCTACAGCCAGACTGTGGTGTTTACCTGACTTCAGGTGGGGACATGGTTACAAAGAGACTCCAGCTGCCTGAGAGGCAGCTAGATTTCACTGTTCTGTGATTTGTTGTTGGATTTTTTTTTAAATCACGTTTTGATTTTCATTTGAGGGATCATAAATTGCAGTGAGAGCACTCTCACTGGCCTAATATTTTAGGATGGTATATAGTATAGTATTTTAGCAGGAATAAGTCAATATTTCTCCATTCAATAATTTACATGGTGCTGTGCTTAAAAAAATGTGACAAAATTACAGTCATTCCCTGTGATGCCACACTCATGATAAACTCTGCAAGTCAGTGCCAAATTTAATACAATCCATCATTTTGGTTCAATTTCTCTTCCAGTATGGACTCTTAGTTTCTTATTGGTCTTCTCTGAAATTAAGCCCTTGACCAGTGAGTAAAGGCAGATCCTCAGCCCTGTGCAGTCAGCGCTTTCCCCAGGGCTCACCCCCATGCCTGTCCTTTCCTCTGGTGGATGACAGGGCAGCAGCAGAACTTCCAGTGCCTGTCCTTTGATGATCATCACAGGTCTTGGGTCACATGCCCTGCTCTGTAACCTCACCCATTTCAAAGCCATGGTGACATGCACAATGACAGGAGTGTTTAATAGTCTTGTTTTTCATACCATACACTGTTGTTACCATCCTTCAGCCCCTTCAGTATCTTTACTTATAGCAAGGAAACCCACCATCTCTCATTGGCTATGAAAGATTCAAACTGGTGAAGGCAGAAGCCTCATGACTATTCACAGCTGCAGAACATTGGATGTTGGCTGCCCTTCTTGCAGCCCCCCAGCCTTCGCAGGTACTAAGAACAAAGTGAAAGGTCCTTCACATGGGTAAGGACAATCCCAAACACAAATATATGTTGAATGAAGATTGAGAGCAGACTTGAGGAGAAGGGCTTGGGTCTGCTGTTTAACAAGAATCTCACCATGACCTAGCCATGGGCATTCCCATGTTTCTTGGGCTGTATCCAGAGCAGTGTAGGAAGCAGGGCCAGGGAGGGGATTCTGCCCCTCTGCTCTGCTCTGCTCTGCTCTGCTCTGCTCTGCTCTGCTCTGCTGAGACCCCACCTGCAGTGCTGCCTCAGCTCTGGGGTCTTCAACATGAGAAGGATGTGGATTTATGGGAGTGAGTCAAGAGAACAGTCATGATGATCAGGAGGGATAGGACATCTCTCCTAGGAGGACGGGCTAAGACAGTTGAGGTTGCTCAGCCTGGAGAACAGAAAGATTTGGGAGACTTTATAACACCTCCTAGCACTTCAAGTGAGCTGGAGAAGAACTTTTTACAAGGGTAGGTATTGATAAGACAACTGGAAATTAGAATATCTGTTTGAAAGAAATTCTTTATTGAGAGGGTAGTGAGGCACTGAAGGTGCTGCCCAGAGAAGTCATGGATGCCTCATTCCTGGAAGTGTTCAAGGCCAGGTTGGATGGGGCTCTGGGAAAGTTATGGGAGGGAGTTAAAAGGAGATGATCTTTAAGGTCTTCCAACACAAACCGCTCTATGATTCTATAATTCTCTGACTTCCTCAGCCACTCCAGGGCTGGACCAGAAGTGGAAGTGGCACAGACACAGTGGGATGCTAGGATAGGGTGTCAGAATGACTGCTCTGTGTAGCAGTAAGAAAATATAAGGATTTCTAGACCAGAATTGAGAATGATCATCTCCCTAAAAAAAGGAGATGATTTTAACTGGATCACCTTGATTTTGCATCACATTACTGGGATAGTATAAAGATCTCCATTCTTGATTCCTGAAGAAGATGCATCAGTCTAAAGGACTGTTTCTGCTCCCCAACAAAGGGGAACATGAGGAAAATGAAGAAAATGTCAAAAGCTCTTTATGTTCGAATGATTCTCAAAACAGGCTATTTTAGCATGAGCTCCAGAGGCTACTGGAGTGTAGAACAATCTAAAGGATAATCTAATATATTGTCACTGACCCTGTCAACACAAAAACTATTTCTTGTCAGTTAAAATGAGGTGTATATGGTGCTTTAAGTATTGCCATTTCCAGACATTACCAGCATCCCACAAAGAGAGGTCCCTTCCTGCAGGGGAACATCAGCAAGCAGCCACAGCTCTGCCAAGATGGAGGAGCTCCAGATGAGGAAGCCATTATCTGCTGTTTGTATTGGCTCTGGTCATCTGAAAAGGGAGAGGAGCCCAGCATTTCATGGTTTTGAGTTTCTGGGGAGAAGAAATGAGAAAAAAATATGGACAGACAGAACTAAACTGTCCCTCAAATCTCCCAGCTGTGACATTTGACAGGAGGGCTGATGCAAGAGAAGAGCAATCAGGAACCAAGAGTCCCTGAAGCCGAGTTATAAAATGTCCAGATATATGTTGTCTTGGCTTGAAGTGCTTCCACCTCCCACACTGGGCATAAACTCCTGGACACTGGCCAGGAGCTGTCTGTGCAGGAACAAGGTGGCAGAGAATTCCAGCTCACCTACTCAGTGATTTGTACAACTTCTGACAATCCTAAAGCTGCTGGGTTTTGCGCAGGCTGTTCAGACAGCACTGCACCTGACCTTTCCATGCTAAATCTTGGGCTTTGCTGTTGTGACTTTGATCCTCCCTCATACACTGTCATGCAGCAGCATGTTTTCTCTCATAGTCCACATATGGAAAAAAATATGAAAAGGTGACCCCATCTTTACGCTTGCACTTCTTTACTTGATGTTGGTACTTTGGCACATGTGCAGTGTTTGGTCTGAAAGAAAAACCCAGACAGACAGAGACAGAAACCATGGAGTTATAATTCTTTTAATTTCCATAACCAGCGGTGCCAATGGCCTTCAAAGTGCATGTGAATGAGATTCAGAGATTTGCTGCTATACATCCACTCTTCTGCCAACCAGCATTATTCTGTTATCAATATTCTGCAGGCGTCTGCCCTTGGCTTTTGTCTGTGTGTGCCTGCATTGAACATCACCACTCCCTTCCCTGGGCATGGCTGTAGTCAATTATAATTATGCAAAGCAAACGTCAGCTCACACAGCAGCAAGCTCTGAAAAATGCAGTCTCTACGCTTGCCTCTTAGCAGTAGGAAGATCACAAGTCTTTGGTGTTTGATTCTGATCTCACACTTGTTCACTGCTAATGGAATTTCCTTGACTTCAAAGCAGACTCAATTTGCAGGGGAGTGAGATCCTTGTTTGGCCCCATGAGTGTAAACTGCTCTCAGGCAGTCATACATACTGGTCTGGGAGACTAATAATCACTCCAGTAGAGTTCTTCTACTCCTTTCATAGCTGACATCCCATTGAAGACTTGTTAACAGCAGTGAGTGCATGTGGATCCTTCATTTTCCAGAGTCTGATCTCCTATCAGCACAATTGGAATTGACCAAGTCATGTCCAATCACATCTGACCATGATGTCAGATTTTAGACCTTGCCTCAATGCAGTGAGCTCAGTGTTTATTTTCTAGTGGTTCACCTGGAGAGATAACAGTCTAAGGAGGGGTTAGTAATTACTAATATACTAATAATCTTTATGAGATTCATTTGAGAATACACAAAAGTCAGCTGATGTCATCACAAGGTCTCAATAATTTTTTGAATGTTCTTGAGAATATGGACAGATCTAAGTCAACTGGAAGCTGGTAAATGTTGTACCGGTTTTTGAGTGGGGTCATCCTGAAATTTCAGGCTTGTCAGTCTCACTTCAGTGACTGGTAAAAGCATGGAGAAGATTATTCTGGGAGGTATTGAAAAACACCTGAAGAACAAGTAATCAGTCACAGCCACAACAGCTTCATGAGGGAAAAGTCCTGCTTGTTGAATCTGATTTCCTCTTATGACTGGACAATCCACCTAGCTGATCAAGGGAACTCAGCTGATATAATATATTTGGATGCCAGTAAAGCTTCTGTTACTTTCTCACACAGGATCCTTCTAGATACTTCATGCATGATGGATCAACAGCTGGCAGATTGGACAAAAAGGGTTACAGTGGATGGTTTGATGTAAGAGTGGTAACTGTCACTTGTGGGGTTCCACAGGGGTCCTCCAGAATAAACTAGTAACAAAACAGAAGGAATAGAAAGTGTGCACTGTTTTCTTTCTGGGTACATTTTTTATCATATTGAAAAAAATTGATCTGATGAAAGAGCCAGTATTTTCCAAGGAACAACTTTTCACAGAATCACAGAATCGCCAGGTTGGAAGAGACCTTCAAGACCATCAAGTCCAACCGATGCCCTAACACCTCAACTAACCCATGACACTGAGTGCCACATCCATTCTTTTTTTAAACACATCCAGGGATTGTGACTCCACCACCTCCCCAGGCAAACCATTGCAATATTTTATCACTTTTCCTATAAAACTTTCTGTAAAATCTTTTTCTTAAGATCCAACCTATATTTTCCATGGCACAGCTTAATACTGTGTCCTCTCATTCTGTCAGTTGCTGCCTAGAGAAAGAGACCCACCCCACCTGACTGCAAACACCTTTCAGGGAGTTGTAGAGAGTGACAAGGTCACCTCTGAGTCTCCTTTTCTCCAGGCTAAACAACCCCAGCTCCCTCAGCCATTCCTCACAGGGTTTATATTCCCAGCCCCTCACCAGCCCCGTTGCCTCCTCTGGATGTGCTCAAGTGTCTCAATGTCCTTCCTGAACTGAGGGGCCAGAACTGGACACAGCACTCCAGGTGTGGCCTCACCAGTGCCCAGGACAGGGGGAGAATGACCTCCCTGCTCCTGCTGGCCACACCATTCCTGATCCATGCCAGGGGCCATTGGCCTTCTTGGCCACCAGGGCACACTGCTGGCTCATGTCCAGCTGCTGTCACCAGCACCCCCAGGTCCCTTTCTGCTTGGGCACTGTCCAGCCCCACCATCCCCAGCCTATGGTACTGCAGGGGGTTATTGTGGCCAAAATGCAGGACCTGGCACTTGGACTTATTAAACTTCATCCCACTGGACTCTGCCCATCCTTCCAACCATTCCAGGTCTCTCTGCTGAGCTCTCCTCCCTTCCAACAGATCAACACACACTCCCAGCTTAGTGTCATCTGCAAATTTACTAATGAAAGACTCAATACCCTCATCCATGTCACCAATAAAAATATTGAACAGGACTGGCCCCAGCACAGACCCCTGAGGGACACCACTGGTGACTGGCCCCCAGCTGGGTGCAGCTATAAAATGCAGTATAAACTGTTCCATTACCTTCCCTAGTTACTGAGGTCAGGCTCACTGGCCTATAATTACCAGGATCCTCCTTCCCACCCTTTTTGTGAATGGGCATCACACTGGCCAGCTTCCAGCCCTCTGGAACCTCACCAGTGAGCCAGGACTGTTGGTAAATGATGGAGAGTGGTTTCACAAGCTCATCTGCCACTCCTCATCACCCTGGGATGGATCCCATCTGTTCCCATAGATTTATGAATATCCAAGCGGTTCAGTTTCTCTGACTGCCTCCTCCTCTCTTTATCTCAAACCTATGAATAAATACAAGGCCATGAAGGAGATGGATAGGAAAGTTTGCTTATTACTATGTTCAGATGCTGTGTTCTACAATGGGAGTAGGCACATGAGAAATGTTACAGAGTCACAATGTCTTTCCTCATGAGGAAGAAGGACGTAAAATAATAAGCCAAATCTTAATATGATAAATTATTCTACAAGTTAGTGAATTCCCACATCAAAATATTTATTTTTTTCTTAGAAAAACCTTCTAGCAATAGATGCTGACTTAAATGAGGCATTGGAATATCATTTGAGACAGTTTGAGACAACAGTTAAGATCAAGCCTGATAGCTGAAAGCTTCCACTATAAAATTTGCACCAATAACATCCATGTAAAATGCAGCATGACATCATGAAAGCAAGACATAGGAACAGGACAATAAAGGACATCAGAGATGGATTGTGAGGCTTTAAACTGCCATGATGACCAAATGACTTGCAGGCAGCTCTCCAGACCCCACATCATAACACGAAGAAAGTTTCTACCTTGTGTTTTTGCAGACATCCACCAGATAGGAGCATGCTGTGTTTCCTCAACACAGCTGATGCACTGCCAGCTCACACCGTGCCTGACACCACAATGACTTGTTTCCCCTCCAAGAGCTACTTCTGAGTGTGAACTGTAAAATAAGGGAGGCTGTTTTCTGACCAAATGGGAGCATATCAACATTTTCATGTCTTTCCAAAATGTAAGCAATTGTTTGAGGAGAAAGGACTGTTACAATGTTCCTTATGGACAGAAGCTGACAGGAGTGCTTTAGGCAGGAATTGATGCATTCTCCACTCAGCCTCTGCCAAGAGTGCTCAAGGTTCCATGGTCTCACTGCTTCATAAAGCTCATGGCTTTGAGGGCAGTTCTGTGCAGCCATCATCACTTGGTAAGTCTTCAGCCTGAGAGACACATTTGCTCATTTGCTCTACTTGAGCATGTTTCTCTGGCACTGCAGCTGGCACCAGTGTGGGAAAATGAAGAACTGATATATTTGTTCTGGCTGAAGAGCAGGAAGAAAATGCATGATAGTTGGTGGGGGACAGCCAGCACAGTACTAACTGCTGTGTATTCTGCTGGTTTTTCCAAACTGGATTAAGCTGCCTGGCAGAAAATATCAGCCTAAACTCCTGATGTTTTATTACAGAATATGCATAAATATTACATGCATTAAGATATATGCAGATTACAAGGCATAGCGGTTAAGACGCACCAGATCAACACAAGTGTAAGAATATCTATTAGAATTTTAAATTCCCACTTTCACCTTTTACACACTAACAGCCCCCAACATAGCTTGTGCCAAGATCCTAAAACAAACACATTAAGCAATTAATTTCCCATTTTGTCAGACTTTCCCAGTCTCCTAAATTATCTAGGTTTGATAAATCTTTTTGATAAATTTTCTTCACTTTTCCACAGTGTTTTATCCACCAAAAGGGGTTAAAATTCAGATTCTGACATTGCTGCTGCTGCATTGTGTCCAGAACCACAGTGTAATGAAGCCTCATCTGTGTGTTGCTGCATAATACAGTGAGTACTTTCTTTAGACAAAGGACCCCAGAAACCTCAAGGAATGGATGACTTACCTCTACAGAGTCTGCAGAAGGCAACTATGGCCACTGTGTCAGCAGGCTAAAATTTACTGTATATGCATGTGTGCAGTCACTAAATCTGAAATAAACAAAACTAAACAAAAACACAAAAAACCCCCAAAAATCTCCCAACAACCACCCAAAACACCAAACCCTAACAACCACTATAGCCTAAATATTAACTATGATGACCTGTTTTGCCTTAGTGTGTTATGTATCTAGGATTTTACCTACAAAGAGCAAACAATGTTTTCCACATAAGACAGAAAGAGATGGCGAGGTTTTCTATTTGTGCACCTTTTAAGGTTAATAACAATCTAAAACCAATGTCAGAAATTAGTTCAGTATAAACTATACTGGATTGAGGAGTGTTTGAGTTTTGATGACTCCTCTCTAATTTGCGGATTTTCAGTGTTGAGAAAAATGTGTGTGACCAGTGCCACAGAGAGACAGCATATGCTTCTCCATCAGCAGAGAGCTCAGCAGGCAGGCTTGTAATCAGTCTAAAGTGAACACAGTGTCAATCAGAGAGTTAAAAATAGAAAGATGGCAGGGTTTCTTTATTTCCTCAGCAGTCTGTACCTGCAAAGATGAAGTGGCTGGCTCTTTGGGTGACCTGTGTTCCTGTGCTAGGCAGGTAATCCCTGAGACCATGTTTTCTTTCTTTTCCTGCCTGTTACAATGAACCAAGCAGCCCCTGGTAAGACTGGTAAAGTTGCAGAGTTGATATAAATTGGGAGATGCAGGAAGTAAAGGACAAGCTGAATTTTGGAGTTCTCACCTTCCTTTGTTTGAATCCCAATATAGAGGAGCCACATGCAAATACCTCAAAGTACATCAAGTATAAGCAACTATTTAGCATCAGCTAATGCTCTACTATTACTGAATGAGTAACAGTATGCTATAAGGAAATTATTAACGTTGAGTGGTGGGTGGCAGAAAGCCATTACATGCTTTGTTTTTATTATGATGACCTCATGTGGAAAAATTTCACCTTTAACCTTTTGGGAGCGTATTGTTTTGCCCTAAGATACAAAGCGTCCTCAGAAGTAATTGGCACGCTTCACTTGTGCTATGGTCCTTTTGACTTCTCTTCCTCCTCTCCACTGGCACGTCTTTAGTCATGCCTGGTGACAGAGATGTGGTGGAATATAGTGGAGGGGAGGATGCAGTAAGGGTCTTACACCCTCAGGCTGTGTAATTTTGCTGTCTAATTCAGTATGCTACCACCTAGTCAAACTTTGGTATGGTAACTAGCCTCTTGCCCCATTTGTAGCCTGCTGTGTTCAGCACACTGGAGATTTTGAATATTGGCACTTGTCTCCCAGTCTCTCACTACTGCTGCAGCTGTCTGAACTGTAAGTCACAATCACTGCAAGTGGAAGGACTGGGGGAGTATGGGCATGCAGAGTTGAATCAATCCACAGATTTGTACCTTCATACACATTGTACCAATTGGCATCACACTTTTTTTCCTGCTGTTTGCTGCATGCAGTAAGATGAGGCTCTCAGATGAGGTAATGCACACGGAAGGCATTAATAATACATTGTGACAGGTATAGTAAATTAATTTGTAGACTACTATAAATGGTGTGAGAACACAGATCTTATTGCATTTTCTTCTGTGGAAAGATGGCAAAAATATCTCTTTTCTAGTAATTTAAGAGACTGCAGTTGCTTCCAAACTACTTTCATGAAAACTTCAGCTTCTTAGACAAGAGAGACTCCTTTTGACTGGCCAGAGTCCAGCAAAGCTTTAGCAATTTAAACCAGCTGAAACCATGGCCCATAACATTGTGTTTACACCCTCAGCCCTGGAGAACATTTAAGCAGGACAGATCCAAGTTTCTACAGCCAGTGGAAAGACTAACAATAATTTCATAGCTAAACTGAGCCATTAGCCAAGCTTTTAGATGAAATGGAGGCATATATGAAAATAAGTCAGATTTCCAGTTCTGAAAGAACAGTTTTCAGAAAGTGAACTGATTAGAGAGTCCGGTGAGTACAAAAAGTTGTAAGGTATTTCAGCTGAAGGAGACCTATAATTTATATTCAATAAAAGCTGCAAGCAACTCTCTGGGATTCACTTCAGAAGAAAAGGAGGAAAACTTGTAGGAAGGGGCTATAGACCAAAATGGATCCTTAGAAAGTCCAGCACAGTTAATCAGCAAAGAAAACTTAGTTTCGGAGGCCAGGAAGTACAGGGCTGGGGTAAACATTGCCAAAAGTCAAACCAAATTAGAAGTTTGCAGAGGAAATTAAATAGTAACAGTAAAAGGAAATCATAAAAAGTTATTTAGCTATCAAAATAAAAAGATTTTAGACAAGAAGTGATGTTTTTATCCTGAGAGGATTAATGCTGGCATAGGTGTGTGAAAACATTAAGTGAAGCACAGCTTTGGTTTTCTGCAAGAACATTAAACTCTGGAGAAAAGGAGAACAGATATGGGATGAGTGTCAGGAAACTGAAAATACTTCCTCAGGGGAGATACAAGACTCTGAGAGCTGGGTCTGCTCAGCCAGCAGGGATCAGATCCTTCACTACAGGACACTTGAAGACCTGGCAGCCAGTCTATGTAATTTTGTCAAGCTGTGCAGGAGGGGGATTCACTTGACTTGAGAACAGTAAATATAGAAACCATAATTAGGAAAGTGAACTTGCATCTCAAGGCCTGTTAGCTTGATTGCAATAGTATGCAAGAGTACACGAAGGATTTTAAGTGAAAGAAATAATTAATGATATGATGATGAAATGATGATTAATGAAAAATAAAAGTAAGGACAACAGCCTGTGCCAGCCAGCTAGAGGGTACCAGGCCAGCCTGAAGCTGCTGCTTGCAAGACTGCTAATTGACTATTTAAAAAAAGGTAATTGCAGCCGAGTGAAGCTGTACAAACATCTGAGAAGCATAGTGATATCAGAAATCCCTAGATAAAATGGAAAAGACAAAAAGGAAAAGCACACAAACTGTAGCAAGAAAGTCAGAAATGGCTTTAAAGGGAGATGGCAAGTGGTTGTGTTAAAGGACAACTTGTGGCTTTTTCTGGGAACTAGAATCTTTTCACAGCTGTCTGCATAAAGGACTTCTGTTGAAGAAGTAGGTGTGTGTTAATGAAATTTTACCTTTAGACATTTGCAGGAGACAGCATGGCACAGAAAGACATTTGAACATGGTACAGGCAGAAACAGATAACCTATAGGTCTGGAAAAATAGTGGTAGTGTGAGGTTTAACACTCATTTCAAGACACTGTCTTAGTGTACTAGTAGTCTAATACATCTCTCCAAGAATCTGGGGAACTGAAAGAGAAGGAGAAAGCAAGGGTGATTTTATTCATTTATAGGAATAACTGTGAGAGCCCAGGGTGGTAGAGTTGTACAAAACGCAAATGTCTTTATAGACATTGTTAGGGAAAGTACTTCTAGTAGACATAGGGAAGTGTTTGCAGCCTTGCATGGCACGTTAATTGGAATATGAAGAATAAAGCCAAAAACCCACATCCTGGAGAAAAAATTCATACAGAGGTAAGATGAAAAATTTGACTCTGTGCAAAGAGAATCAGAGAGTTCCATTTGTTTAGCAAACCAAGGGCTCTAATGCGATTGAAATACATGACTTGGTTGAGTGTATAGCCCCAGTGTTCATTTTGGATTCATAAAACTGCTATCCTTGTTTTTATGTCTTCCTATGGGTCAGCCCTTATCTTCTAGTCCTAATTTCCTCAGAAATCTCTGGGGCGGTAGCAGCCTGAGGGAAGGTGCACACCTGCTGGTTCCTGTCTCTGTCTCTGGTAAAGTACCTCCTGTTCTCTACAGAGTTTGGACTTCCCCACCTGTCACACCTGGAAAGGTATGAAGAGACACCATTTGGATAAAAGAAAGCAGTAATCAGAGAGATTGGTTTGAAATCAAATCTGTCATCATATCTGGATTTAGGAGCCTAAAACAACCCACTGGGTACAGACTACAGACTACACTGTCTGTAGGAGATATGAATCCTACACTGAAGGCTAGATCCAAGGTTGTGCTTTTTTATTCAAAGAACATGAGGAGGGGGATCCTAGGAGGGAGTTTTTATATAATAGATTAATTTGTAAAGTAATCATCCAGGCAAAGGGTGAGGAAGGCTGAGCACTCTCCTCAGCCTGGAAAGCTCAGACCTCTATTAGTCTAACATTTCATGAGAGTCCTAACCCATAAACTGTAGGTGAATTTGTGGCATGGAGATAATTCAGCTTTTCTGTTCAAATCCTGTCACTAAGCATCTGAAAACTGAATCTTTGTGAGGCTGTGGAAGAAGAAAGCCAGAGGAAATGAGCTTCTTAAAAAGGGTTGTCTGAGAAGATAGATAGGCAGGGCAAAGAGCATGAACCTTGTTTCCTTAAGAAACTGAAATAGTTAATTAAAAGGAACAGTTAGCCCTTTCCTGGAGACAGGAATGCAACCTGTCATGTGACCTGTGTTATAAGCAGATGATAATTCCTCAGAAGGCCTGGAATGGAAATATATATGTCATTGTGAACAGAATCACACAATGATGTGAGGTTTGGATCGCATCCTCAAAGGACTTGCAAATAAAGACAGAGAGGTGGTGAAGCCCATACACACATGGGTGTTGAAATGGATGCCCATCTGTCCATTTAATCTGTCCATCATTTGGGTTATCCCTCTGGGTGAAATTCATCACATCTGATCACCATAGGGCATCAAGTCGAAGCTAGTTCTCCAGGTGTCTCCATGGCCAGCGAAAGGAGCAAGTGGTTCAGCATTCCAGGTAGAATAGGATCAGTGTCCCACAATGAGACCAGCCTGCTGTCTTCACAGGGATCCCTGCTGGATACAGGTAGAGCTGGACAGCCAGCTGAGATTACATACCCTTTGTCTCAGAGCTAACATGAAGGTGGAACAAATCCCACCACAATTGTTTGAATCCCACCTTCAAACACAAAGATTCTAGTCACAGGAACTTGGGCTCCCACAAGGTTCAGATGCTTTTGGACATTGCATCTGGCAAAAGGCAGGATAGAGAATGAAGGTCAGCTTGCTTGTGAGAGATTTCAGGCCAAACAGCTGTGGAACAAAGAGTTTTAATGGCTCCATTGGCAAATAGATAGATTTTTGCATGTTCAGCAAACCTAATCTCTTCATTTAACTTAGAAAATTTACAAGCTCTCCTGGCATAGCTGGAGGATCTTGTAAACTTTGTGACCAGATTAAGCCAATGGGATGCATGTATTATGAGTGCCAAGTAGTTCAGATGTTCCTTTCCATCATTCAACATTTAAAACAGAAAAAAAATAAAAGTAAACAACTACCATTAAGAGTGAAAAACAGAGTTTTCAAATCCTAGGAAATCTCAAGAATCAGAGAGCCCACTGCAGAAATAATTTTGTCCCATTTATCTTCCACTCTGTGAGATGTGTTTATCATAAACATGTAGCAAGACTACAAAGATTGTTTTAATTTTACAGCTAGCAACATGCATTTAGGAAGCCTGATTCCTGTTTCAGGGCTTGGTTTCTTATCCTGATTTTTTCATTGACTTTAATGCTTCACTTTTCATTATCCTCCCATTAGGAAATGACAAAGTAACTACAAATGCCCATTTGATGCAGGAGTTTACTTACCATACACGTACTCATTTTCCTGTTTGCATTTGTGTAGCAGGACTCAGCAGGTGTAGATAAACAAAGAGGAATCCTGCAGTTCCAGGAACAAGTCAAATATAAGGAAAGAAGCAGGTAAGCAGAGCTAACTCCTTAAAGCCAAATAATTCTGAGTTCATTGGGTACAAACATGGTTTAGAAGAAATTGAAGTACATTAACAAGGAAAATGTTAATTGGGAACATCATGGGGCTGTTCCACCTACTGTGCATCCAGAGGAGAGCCCTGGCTGCCCTGGTATGTGTAACACAGAGAACAAATGCAGCAGTCCTGGGGATCAGTGCAGCAGAAACCAGTTGCTTGGGTGTGTGGGACCCCTGCACTCCAAACATCCCCAGCATCCCCATGCATCCACTTGCCACACGCACGTCTGGTGCAACAGGCTGTATCTGAAGGCTGCCACAACAGTGGGATGTGCTGGGATATCTCAGAAGCACTGATACTCTGGAGATTATTTTCCAAGGCAGCAGAAAGCTTTTGAGTACAGAGGTTGATTGAAAAAACCTCACCTCAGAACAGTACACAGCAAAAAGCAATATCAAAGTCTCAGGTGAGCTCAAGGTAGGAATTCTTGTACCACCTTCAGAGGTTGCACATTGTGGGAGTCTGATCCAACAACCAGGATGGAAAGATATTAGTGCCAATGTTTTCTGTGTGGATACAGATGTACTCAGCATGGCAAGGGTGCCATCAGAAAACAAAGTGTCTTTCACCATTTCTTTTTCAACTTTTCACCCTTATGAGTGTTGCTTTAAGCAACAGACTTCTTGTGCGTCCTATGACCCTTGTGCTAAGGTGAAGCTTTGCTACAGGAACAGCACCCTGAAACATTTCTGGTGTTTATGACACATTGCTTAACTTAATGGGGCCCAGGGCTATGGCAGTTTCACAAATCAAAAAAGTTTGATTTTTTTTTTTTTTTTTCTAAAGAGATAATAAGTGTTGGATTCCAGGAGTCAAGGTGAACGTTCTCTGGAAGTGCAAATGTGACTGTAAAACTCAGAAGCTCATCATGAGAAATGAGCCATGGTCTTTGTGCTGTGACTTTTAGCTTCTATCTGGAGTAAAATTTGAGGGAAGGAGTAAAATTCCATCAGGCATGTCAGGCACTATGAACCATGCTGAGTTCATTACTGAGTCAGGGCATTTGAATATAAATCTAGGTCTGCATCATCTTTTCCATAAAGTCCAGAAAAGATTCTAAGTAGGATTTAGGTTTGAATTTGCCTTAAGAAATCTTGCTTTTTGGCTTCACTGTCTAAACTCTGTTTTGAAGTTATTCTACCATTTTTTTTATGTGTTCAAGTATACACATGCATACTTATCCCTTTTCTACCTTTTTCAAAAAACTGCCTTCTTTTAATACCTAAAAATCAGAATGTATGCCTGCAAATGACAGGTCACAATTGAAGAGCTCGAAAACTCTATATTTTTGTCATTATTTCCACCTCCTAAGAAAGCTTGATTTTACTACTTTTCTCTTGGATCATCTTTCCTCTGAGCTTTTCAGTTCATTGCCCATTGAAATCACATCTGACAAAGGGACTGAAAGTCTTAGTTTCTAGTTTTGATAAAATCAGTAACTACTTAGAGGAGAAAATTAATTACTTCAATAAAGGCATGGCTTAGGGGTACCAATTCCTCCACCAGCCAGTTTGATGTTCTACTGAACACCAAGCCCCCCAGCTTTCTGCTTGTGGGGTGTAGCAAGTAACGAGAAGAAGGAGAAGGAGAAGGAGAAGGAGAAGGAGAAGGAGAAGGAGAAGGAGAAGGAGAAGGAGAAGGAGAAGGAGAAGGAGAAGGAGAAG
>NC_031799.1:24249110-24395858 GCF_001522545.3 Parus major
GAGAAGGAGAAGGAGAAGGAGAAGGAGAAGGAGAAGGAGAAGGAGAAGGAGAAGGAGAAGGAGAAGGAGAAGGAGAAGGAGAAGGAGAAGGGTCAACGACGACAACTTTTGGTCTTTTGGAGGGCCATGACTGTGAGGTACTGGTGGTATTGCTCTGAGGTAAGGGTATTTCTCATAGGCTGAAACTAAGAAGCATACCACAACCTACTCACATTTTACACATGCAAAGAAAATGCTATCACACTCCTTTCAAAGATAGTGCTAGTTACTTAAACAGTTCCCAGACACTCTTTCTATTCCACCAAAGAAACTCCCATGTATGTCACTATTACTGGGAACAGACCAAGAATGTACCAGTTGGAAGAGATTTTTCTGTTTCTGAATGAAGAGGAATTTTGCTTTGTATGTATCTTTTTGTTTGGCTAAATTACATAAAAGTGCCTGCTCCCTGTGACTAAACTTGGAGTTCATTTATTTGCAGGCCAGCAATCTCCCAGTTTTTGATATATTTGTGCAGTGGAAGAATAATAAAGTTCTCACTAGATTCCTGATTTCAGCTCTTTTTATAATGAAATGTAGTACAGATGTCTTTTTTGCCCTTCTTTTGAAATAGGAGGCAAGAGGACATTGCTGACTGGTGGGTCAGCTCTGGATCAAGCCTCTCACAAACAGGACAACCCAATGCTTGCAAGATCAACAGTACTTCTGATTTTCTTGTGTGAAAGTGGATGCATTAACACTTGCTGTCTCAAACTGACAGGCTTAAATCTCTTTGCTGTTGCCACTCATGATAAGCTCTGATACCTGGCTCTGATACCTAGCACTAGGGCTCTGCCTGCATCAGCACAAAGCTATTCTATTCACTATCATTTGGACCCTGGGCACTTTTTCTCTTAGTGATGTGGACTTTAGCACAAGCTTTAGTTTGATTTTCTCCCAGGACTGCTTTTTTCTGTGAAGACCTACAAGACTCCTGCAGAAGCATGGAGGAGACTGGAAACCATCTGTAGCATCTTCAGTGCAACCTTAATGCTGACAGTAGCTGCATATTAGGCACTGAGTTGGCCCAACCCAGTGACCCTGGGGGAGGGAAGAGCACTGGTTTAATCAGTCACAGTGTGACTACCATGGCTTATTCTCTTTCTTCTATCTGTCCACTCTACAGCAGCATCATTATGACTCTCAAAATTCCATCATAGGCAAGTTCATAATCTGCCTTGTCTGAATTAGTGGCAGCAGTGTAACTTGTGTAACAAGTTATTTTATTGTTAGTAGTAGCTAACTCTTTGCCACCTTTGTTCCTAGCAATGTGTTCACATCAGGTCCCAGGAAAACACCTTCCTGCAGCACCTCAGGGTACCAAACATACACGTCTCTGGCTGCTCCTTGCATGCTGCATCCTGCCAAGAACAAATATTCCAAATTGTGAGTCAGACCTCAACACTGTGTGACAGTCTCCTGAAAAACATCAGCGATTCTTGGTAATTTTATTCTTGAGGAATTCTTGGGGAGTTACAGCTTGCAACTTGTTTTACAGAAATGTCGGAAGCGTTGTTTTTATATTCCTGTGAATCACGTTGTCCCATCCCCATAGGAGCCCAGGAGTCCCACTGTTTTAATTGCAGCCTGCTTTGGATCCCAGCTGAAGGCAACAGAGAAGAGCAGAAATCTCCTGCAGCACTTTTTGCTCTGACTGGCTCTGAGGATGATGGCAAGTGAGATGATATAGTTAATCTTTACCAGGGAAGGCTAGAGAGAGTATCCTGAGCTATCTAGCTCCCAGCTGAAGCTGCCTTGGCAACAGTTTAATGGGCAGTGGCCTGTACTTGAAGGACTTCAAGAAGAGATGTAATCAACCATTCACTATCTTTCTTCTTTCCATTTAGTTCAAAGTACTATATAATCACTTCAATTTTCTTTCAGTGGTGATAAGGCTCAAGCATAAACCACAAAGCCTGAACTCTCAGTCAGCCTCCGTGTTTTATCCTGGATTTATCATCAGCTATCATCAGGTTCTGTCTTTCTGCCTGACCCCATATGGAAACTGGCCTCTAAGGAGGGTCAAGTATTCACTTTCATACTCCCCTGTGCTGAAATGCTTTTCCTGGCAAGATTAGATAAAGCAATTCCTTTTCATTTCAGGCCATCCCAAGTAGATGCTTTATAAAAAATCTACTTTAAAGCAATTATTTTGCTCATTTGCTATAGGTTTACAGAGTGAGAGGGTCAGGCTATTTTTATAGTCACTGTGCCAGGAACAAAGTCCAATAATTTACTCTGCATGTAGGAAAAAAATAGTTTTATCTTAAAAAGGCCTTTAGAGTGTATTGTTAAAAACTCCTTTCCCTACCTGGTCAGAATATTCAGTATGAGTCAGACAGAAATCCAGTAAAAGCATTTAGGGTTGTAGTTTAAATAAGCATAATTTAAGTAGAATTTGCATTATTTCTGCATTTTACGTTGATCAGCCGTTGATGAAACCTAGAGGCAATGTTGGCAGCAGCAGAGACTGGAATTTTTCCTTCTCTTAGACCTCAGCATGCTTTTCTCTTGCTCACCAGGAGTGGCTTGATGTACCTTGCAGCTGCACCAGGCACAAGGGAAAGTGTCACTGGCCTTCCTGTAGCCTAGATTGAGAATACCAGCTGGGGCAGTCTCTTAAGGTATGGAGAACAAAGGTTCATACCTCTGTGAAGGAATTACTAAACATCTCCTTTCCTGCATTAATAGTCTTGCCACTTGGCTCTCAGTGAACTTGCCATTTGAAGGTGGGGTCACACTTTGGGATGGTTTCTACAGTGTGCCTGAAAGCCTGGGCCAGCACCTCCCTGCAGGGACTTGTGCACATGGTAACGCTCTGCCTGCCCAGCTGCTGCTCAGCCTCCCCAGGCTGTGACTGGTGGACCTCCCAGCTGCTGCCCCAGATGTGTGCAGAGCAGAGCAGCAGCTTCTCCTCCCCAAGACCCAAATGAGGCCAGGCAGGCAGCTGTTGGGGCTTGCTCTTCTCATGCAAACAGACAATCACCCACTGAGGTGCACAGCCTGTGTCATCAGCTTGGCAGTGATACTGCACCACTTTGATTGTGTTCTGCCTTACTTTGCTGCAGCTCACAGAAGGGATTTCCACATTTCTGTATCTCTGATACAATGTCTTTAATGCCTAAATGTAGTCCCATTGCCACTTTACCTTGGAAATTCTTTCTGCACTGTCTGAGCTGTAGCCGATGTAGGCTCTGACACCTACAGCACACGGCTTCCTTGGCCACACCATGCTTCCTTGCTCGGGGGAAATTTCTGGACCCTGAGGCTGTGCCCCAACCTTTGCTCTAGGGGGGTGCTGCAAAGAAACTTCCTGAGCAACAAGGGGCATGTATTTACTGGGAAGCCGAACAGCCGGATGAAACCCTCTGCTCACTGTCAGGTGCCAAGACACAGTCATGGCTCTGGAATAAAATCAGCCACGGGCTAAGAATCACCAGCATCCTTGCTCACCTGCTCACATGTATCTGCATATACACACATACATGTGTATTTCCTTGTGTAAACATGGAACAATCATCCAGTACACAGCTGGTGAACCCCACTGGATAAATTACACCCCAAAAATGAAATACAGTGTGTATCTTTATATGAGTGTCTTGATCATGTGGAGAATGAGGGATCTTACTTATGTGTAACAACATGACAAGACATATAGTAAGGACACAGAGCACTTGTAATCTGCTTTGAAGCAGTGAAATTTAATATTACAGATACGGCTGGTAACTCCACCCATTGTTAAGATTACCAGACACTTTACATTGTAAGACCCTCTTTTCTATTCCTTGTACACTAATTGTTGACTGCCTGGATTGACATTTATGTATACCAGATGTTTGCATCAGGTTTCTGCAGTAATGGTTTCTGCAGTTGTATAAATTGCAGAAAGCTGTAGTATGGGCACTTAAAATTACATGACTAGGTGTGCTCATTGCAGCTGGGGCAGAGTTAATTTTCTTCACAGTTGCTAGTGAGGGGCTGTGTTTTGGATTTGTGCTGAACACGGGGTTGATAGCACAGAGATGTTTTTGTTATTGCTGAACAGGGTTTGCACAGAGCCAAGACCTTTTCTGCTTTTGGTTCTGCCACACTGGTGAGGGGACTGGGGGTGCTTGTGAGGTTGGGAGGAGACAGAGCCAGGACAGGTGACCCAAACTGACCAAAGGGAGATTCCAGACCATGTGGCACCAAGCTCAGTGTATGAAGTGGGGACAAGAAGCAGGAAAGGGGAGGCATTTGAGCACTGATGTTTGCCTTCCCAAATCACTGTCATATGTGACGGGGGCCCTGATCTTTTGGCTGAACACCTGCCTGCTCATGGGAAGGAATGAATTATTTTTTTGTTTTGCTTTGCTTGTGTGTCTGGCCTTTGCTTTCCCTATTAAACTGTCTTTTTCTCAACCCATGAGTTTCCCAGCTTTTACCCTTTCAGTTCTCTACCCAGTCCTACTGGTGAGGAAGTAAGCAAGGGGCAGTGTGGGGCTTGGCTGCTAGCTGGGGTTAAACTATGACACTAGGGAAGATATCTTACTTTGCATTTGTTAAAAAAGTCTTTCTGACTTTTGCTCTGAACAACCGAGGTGTTGTAACCTTTAGGCAAGTCTTGACATGTTGAATAAGATTCCCTTCTTCCTACACATCTACCTTCTTAGGAAATTGTTCCCAAATTTTCCAGTTTGTAAGTTGACAAAAATCACCCCTACCAAATGGAGGCCTTAATTTTATTTGTTTATTTAGTGTGATATTCTGAAGACTACTTAGACAAAAACCGTCCTGTACACATCCTGGTGTGTTCACTCTTGTAGAGCTCTTGGGTCCCATGTCCATCCATGTTCAGCAGCTGACTGACAAAGTCCAACAACAAAGTTCTCCTTTTCCCTGACGTGACTCAGAACCCTGAGCACTGCATACAAGAAAAGAAAGACAATCTCTACCCAGATGCACATACTTTAGCACCTGCCCTCACCTTGCTTGGGATGGAAGGGCCCTGATGAGACCAAGAAAATTATTTTTGGCTGAGGCAGGAGCAAAGGACTAGTGCCTACAGTAATAAAAATACCCCAGATCTTGAAAACACTACACACACACTTGCTCATCTGGAATCTCACTCATGTTGGCATCTTAGAAGAGCCTTTCTTTGTCCATTCTACGGATAAAAGGATATTTTTCTGATGCTTAAACATTTTCTTTTAAGTTATAGCTTAAATAGGAAGTGGGAAGTTGGTAAGTATTTGTTCTCACACCAGTAATGCCTTTTAACAGTGGTTTTCTTGCTTAGGTAAGAAGCTACATTTCTTGGCTGCATTTGTAGGCTGCAGAAATGTCGGTAGACTGATAAAAGACAGAGTCAGCATGAGGACCTCAAAAAGAGAGATTGGAATTTCGGTGTGGGGAAAAAGTGGAGATGGGGTGAGTGGCTCATGATCTAAGCCCTAAGGTGGAATTGTTCACAGTTCATCTTCTGTTAAAATTAAAAATTAATCTTTTGTGTAAAGGTAGCAAATTAAAAAATCTAATGCAAAAAGCAGTGGACTATAAAGAACATTGTTTTGTCCATCTGGGCAGCAGCTACAACATAGTACAAACCTCAGGTACATGGTAACAATATGGGTTTTTCCAACAGTATCTAATTTAAACATTTCACCCTCAAGGGTGAAACATGTTGTTCCAATAAAAACAAAGGAAGTCTAGTAGCCCATATACTCAAAACTAAGTCTCTAAACATAGAGCATAGCTCTAATTCTACTAATTCAGCTTGCCCACTCTAAGACAGAGATAATTCTCACTATTATCCTACAGAGATAGTGGGAGAATATATCCATTATTGTTTGCAAAACATTCAGGCTTCATAATGGTATGTACCAGAAAAAAGCCTACAAAGAGGTTAATAACTTCATTCTTGCAGTAGGATTCATAGGGATGAGTAATAAATAAGGTGTAAAACCTCATATTAAATAGCAAGGCTGGAATGAAACACTGAATAATTGCTCACTAAGGGGACTCATCTACCCTGTGCACTTGATGAGGCATAGGCATATGGGAAAATTAATACAGGATATTCTCAAAATTGTGCATGCTGCATAAGGTAAAAGAACAACAGAAGTAAGAGCACACAGACAGTCTTCATTCATGCATTTGGATTAATTGATAGAACAATGTTAATAATGTGCTTTATGGTTGCTTGTCTGTGTGTCTGCTGACATACAAACATAGAGGAAAAAAGATACGCATCAATTTATCGCATTATTTGTACAGCTTCAGCGTTGCTGGCCCTGTATTCTTCTGGAAAGCTTTATACAGCATTGTTCTATAAGGCAACTCAGGTTTCCAATGCATTGTGTAAGTGTTCAGGTTCTTATTGTACAGAAACAAACATGCGACAAACTGGGTCTCAGCCTGATCAGCAAAAAATAAAAGGAAGCTGTAAAGCAGTAGGTTTTATTAAAACCCTCTCACAGTGAGACCTCTGACTACAATGTATTTTTCAAATGCTTAAAAAAATATGATCTGTTAAAATTAGCATTTTATCAGTACCTGCTGAGGCAGTAACTTTCCCAGCACCAACCCCTGTCTTTGCCTACAATGGATTTGCAGGCAGTGACATTGGCAGATGTGTACTCACCTTGAAATGACCAATCATTTCTTCTCCTATCTAATTACAGAACTGACATGGGAAATGGACTTTCTTACCTAGAAAAGACATTTTCAACATCTTTCTCTGGGAGAAAATCCTGTGAAGGAGTGAGTGATGGAAGTAATTGATCTCTGTTCCCTGATTTGCCCAGGTGTGGAGGCACAGATGGGCATCATTTCTGAGGTGTGACATTTCCTCCAGCCAGCTCTAGCACAGACCACAGAATGGATCAGAACTAGAGGAGAGCATGATCTGATGGCTGCTGAGGTTCAGTATCTAGGAAATGTCCTATACCTCTGTGGTGTCCTCTAAGTATTACTGATTTAAAGAGAGCTATTAAGTCAAAAACTACCATGGAAGATGCAATTTGGTTTTCCATTAATACAAGCAACCTGCATTAAGCATCAAGAAAGCAAAAAATATAATACTTCATATATTCATACATGTGTACATATATGCATCCACAAAAACACATTTATATACATCCTTGTATTTTACATATAGCACAATCATAGCATGTATCCTGCTAAGAATATGGCAAAATATAATCCCACAAAAGGCCATGCTCAGGTAGAGCCTGGGTAGAGCAGGCAAGTTCCCTGCTTCCCAGTTCAGCCTTGTCCTCAGGATTACTCTTTTTAGTATCATGGGAAAACAGCTTGTTAACAATAATGGCAACCTGTAACTCAAGAGCATGCTGTAATTAAATGATGACTGTTTTCTCTGCTGCAAAGAAGGGCTGAGAACTTTGGCAATGTACAAAGAGGAGGATACTAGCCCTCTCACTGCACAGCTTGGACTTCAGGAGCAATGATGTGGACACAGTTGCCAGAGTACACAACCCTAGCTCAGGTTTCCAAGGCAATATCCGGAGCTTTATGTGCTGATGTCGCAAAAGAAAGGTCCTGAGCAAACTCATATGGTGGTATAGATTCAGCATTATGATTAAGGTAATTTGTAATATATCTCTTTATTGTTGTTCTTTCCATTATTTTTATTCCTTCTGTTCTGGAATAAATATTTCATGTTGTTTCTTTACTTTCATTCTGAATTTTACAGATCTGGTTCTTTTTTCTCTTCTTTTTTTTTTCTCTTGTTGTTGATGTCATTGAACTTTCTGTTCTATTGCAACTTCTTAAATTTTATTTTGTTTTCCTCTCTTTTACAGGGCTGCTTGCATGGTTTCCTCTCTCTCTGGCGATCATGGTTTCAAGTAATACATTTCATGTGGCTCTCATATTGTTTCTCCTTTTTTATTTTATACCCAGGAGATAAAGAAAACTAGATCTGGAAAACAAAGAAAACATCCAAAGTGATAAATAAATATGGGGAAGGGCTTCATTCCCTCTGGAGCAACTGAATCACTTCCCAGGAACTCCTGGGCAGGTCCTTCAGGACCAACACAGGAGATGAGGCATTTATAGCCAGCATCACTCTCTTCTTATTTTATGAGTTGATGGGCTCTTAGTTTATTTCTGAACGAGTTCTTTGAGGTTTCTCAGTAATTTATGTTGCAACAATGAAAATTTCCTTCCACCATACCCCATAAATTCAGTAATGACACTTCAGCTTTTGAAAGCTGAGACCACAAAATCCTGGCAGCAATACAATTTAATGCCGAACTCCTAACTTCTTGACAGTTTTCTGAGACTTACATGGACAATTTTAACTGTTTAGCCTGGCTGACCAAGTCCTGGATGAAGGAAGAAAAGTCCCTTTTAGAGACGTTCAGAAGTTTAACTGAGGACTGCTGGTTGTACCAAGATGCACAACAAAGCTCTGTGTTTTTCTTGGCCTCTACTCAGCCCTTCTTTATCTCTCCATCTTAAGAAGAGCAGGCTACTGTCTATACAACATGACTTCATGTTGTCTCCTTTTGCCTCATGTTCTGATGCAGGTGAGGCCATTCTTGACAGCTGCCAATTCATATGACAAAGCCTCCCTGACACATTATGTCATCTCTGCAACACAGAAGATGTGAGGGAAATAAATCTTTGCACTTACTAATTCAATCAGGTGTGTGAGAGACACATTAAAATATGGCAGGCTTTGTATGAGATCTCCATGCATATTGCATGCAGTGTCTAATAAAATATGAAACATTTAATTACAGTGAGTGATTATACTCATTTCTTCAGGACCACTAAAGCTGTGGTAATTTGATGAGGGAAGATTTGAAAAATGATGCATGAGTGGAGAGATGATGAAACACCCTTCATGAAAAAAATCTCCTACCTAAGCAAGGGTACTGCAGTACTTTTAACAGAAACCTTGAAGTGTTCACTCAAAATTAAAGGAATTTTCTTTAAAGAGTGACATGTCTTTGGACCAAGATACGACAAATGCCACTGCCACTAACAGGCCTCTTAATGCATCTATTATTTTTCAGTATTAAAACAGTGGTAAAACTGGTGGGATGTGAACTCTGTGTTTAGTCAAAATTATTATTCACTTCAAAGTCTTTTACAGACAGCCTCACTGCATTGTCTCTCCTAAGCCCTGCTCATGCCTTCAAACCGTCAGGGTTACAACAAATGAGAGCTACTGTTCTATCACCAAACACCGTATTTTAAAAAGGACTTAAAAGAATAGGAACTAAATTAACCAACCAGTCTGGTTATTCTGCAGAGGAGCTGTCTCCCTTGTCAGGGCTCTGAGAATGCTATGGAGGGCTATTAGCCATGGGGGACACACAACACCACTCTACAGTCCTTTGCAGAGGATCCACACTGATGCGGCAACTCTGAGGACATGGCACCAAGAGGAAGGCAGGGAAGGGAGACATGGAGGATGTTAGCACTGCATTCTCTTCTTTCCTTTGAAGAGCTTTGATTTTTGGTGTCCTGTCTTGGAAAAAATTACTAACTGAGGACAGTTGTTGCAGTTCCAGGGACAGCACAATCTGTTTCTTCACAAGTGACTGCTGGACTCATGCATATCAATCTAACATTGGGCACACAGAGGTGTGACATGGCAAAAACATAAGCAGCTACAACTTCTTTCAAGTGCCAGTTTGTCTATTTGAATGGGGAATTTTAAATGGGGAGCTGTACATACTCCTGAAGTAGCCACATTTATAAGTAAGACCAGTAATAACTTAGCTTTGCAAGTAATGGTTCACACTTGATGGCATGTGTCCAAATGTCCTTACTGCTTACTGTCCTTACTCCAATCCTTCATTCCCAGGGTGTCTGAGAGCATCTGAGTCCAGCCATGTCTAGGTACCCTCTTTTTATACCCTGGGGCCTCCAGTATACAGCCTCTGCTGAACACTCGGATTCCTCTTTGTTTCTCAGATGCAGCCCTGACTCTTGAGCATAAGCTCATCCTCTCACAACAGGCTGAATCTTCCGTCCTAAAATACACTTTTATGAGGTCTTGGACAGGGAGAAGGAGGCAGACATGCAGATATACATAGCCTTTCCAGAGACTGTGTAAATATACTGTTACATTTCCTTATAAATTTAAACACTAGGTTCAGATACCATTATAAAAACCAGTATATCCCTTAAGTGAAAAATCCCCCAAACCAGATATCCTCTCCTCCAAGATCCCTGTGACTCCACAATGGCCTATCTTCTCCAGCTCAGAAGGATAGCCAAAGCCAAGTTGTATGGTCACCAAGCCCATACGTGCCTTCATCTCCTGTAGGCGACTGTTCGTATCACCACCTTTGTCCTGGTGAAAACCCAGTCCAGCTTGTGTGTCTGTGCAGGTTGTACAGTAAGTGCAAAATTCAGAAATTCTAGGTGTAAAAATCTCACTGCACCTGCCAGGATCCATCAATCTTAAAAAGGGAGTCCTGCAGATGCCCACAGCAGTGTTTGCATATTAACTTAATTTTTTAGGTCATAAAAAAAGGTCATAGACTCAAGACATGAGTGGGATTTCTCAACCTGTCTTTTTCATTTGTCTCCTGTGTGGGACTTACACAACCTATCTGATATAAGTAAGGTGTAAATAAATAAAAAAATTATGCCAGGGTTCTACACCACAGGCAGTTCTACAGCTAGCTGACCAAAAGATGTTATTTACAGGGACTTGAATTTGTAATCAATTGAAAAATAGTCAACACACTATTGACTGCGATGTTTTGATCAGCTATTTTCATAGATTTTTTAATGAAACCAGGAACATTTTAAAAGTCTGATTTGTCAGATCAAATCAAGTGAATTTTTCATTTGTGAATATATATCTCATTTTTATTGAATGAGAATAAAAAGACATGGAGAAGCAAGAATAAAAATTAAAAAGCAGAATAAAAAGAAGTAAAGGGAAAGATTTAACTTTTCCTTGCATTAAGGTGAGATATTTGTAACCATATGCCTGTGGACATAAGCCTCTCCATATGCTAGGCTTTTTAGGAATAAGGTTCAGTGAAAAGTACCTTGCATTTTAACTGAATGTAGATCAACAAACTTTCTCACTATGAGATTGACTCACAGATTAGATACACACACTTAAACTGAAAACTTAATATTACTCTATGGTTAATTGCCATGTGTGATTATTGTAGCACTTTTAACTTGCAACCCTCAAACAAGAGCTGTGTGGTGGATACAGCTAGCACACACAGACTTTTTCACAAAAACCTGGCAATCCAAATACAAAAACAAGAGACAAAAGACATTGAAATAAGTGCTGGCTGCAGAGAAACAAGCATACACTGTGGACCAGCATCACATGCAGTTTTAAAGAGCTCTAGTCAAAACTTTAACCTGGACTGAAACAGGTGATTTTGCAGCACAGACATAGCTCAGGAAACATTGCAGAGCTGACAGGGTTAAATTTTTGTTCCTGGCCAGGCATGCTCAGAGATAAGAGGTGTGGAGAAACAAGAAGGCAGCCAACTATAGAGATATATAGAGTGCTGCAGAGAGTTGATGAAGCAGCAGGATGTACCTCACTGGGTAATTAGAGAATGACAAATTGCAAGGTAATCAGGGTATGTTCGAGTTCCATCATTTATTGTTGAGATATTTTCTTAAAATGAAAAGCTTTAGTTTAATGGTCTATGAAGTAGTTTGTTCTGAGAGTGACCTACTCCCACAGCTCCGTGCCAGAAAGTGGCACCATCAAATTCTTTCACATTAATTTAATGGCAATTATGAAAGAGACAATAACCTGCAGAGAGTGTCTGGTTTTTAACATTACTTCTTAAACTAGTTCCAATTGCAGAACATACTTTTTCAAATAGATTTTGGTGTGGTTTAATTCCAAACCAGAACATGTTAGGCACACACCTATTTGCCACCATGAAATTCTCTTTCTGAGTCCTATAATGCTCTGCTTTCATCCAGACATTTCAAGCTTTGTGACAGCTTATCAACAGGTTTCAGGGTGTTGTGATCCTGTAATTTGAAAAGTTGAATGCTTGGTATTTGTTAGTCATGGGCTTCACTGAGCTAAATTCGCCTTGCCACACAGAATCCACACAGCCAGACAATTTCCTCCCATCTTTCCATCACATGCCTAGGCAGGCACTCAGTTTTGGAAGATGCTGAATTAGTCATGTGACAATGCCTTTGGCTATTAGGAAATAACTCTCACATCTGTTTTCTTGGCATCAGACAAAAAATGCACTTACACATCAGAAACTTGGCTCTTAAGAGCATTAAAGACGTGCACAGTGTTTAAATCTAACCACTGCTGTTGAGGCAGTTTTTTAATGCTACTCTTCCTTCAGCTTTTTGTTCCAGCTGTGTTTTTCTCTAGTGGAAGGAAGCCCCACTCCCAACACCAGCGCCTTCTCCTATTGAAGTCAGAAATGAAGATGGCATTACCTTGGGCTAGAATCTCAAGGGGTATAAACCAGCATAACTTCTGTCTGCTCTACATGGGAGATATGCCAATGCCTACTGGTTGTAGATCTGCCCTTGCAGGTTCATACATCATCTGCTCTGAAGTTTGTTGATATCCTGGATTCACAATGGGAAGACACAAAGGCGCTTTCTCAGGTGATGAGCACTATGTGGCAAAGCTATGTTTACCTTGCAGTGCCAGACAAACTGCAAGTTGCTGGAGAGAAGGTGATGTCATCTGGGAGCAAAAGTTTGTAGGAACTTGCCAGCTCTCTACTATATCAGAAGTAAGGGCTTACATTTCTCTTTCAAGTTCATTCACTCCATGACAAGCCAAAGTTGGAAGACTTCAAAGTCTTCCTTTTTTTTTGTGGGGATCAGCATTTTCTCAGCTTGGGGTGGGATGAGTAATCAAAGCTTTGTAAGCATGCCATAGCATTTACAGGGATATAATTAATACAGAAATAATACATATATATATATATATATATATACTTATATATATATTCGTGGATGTGACTTCTGAGCTTCCTGCAGTCCATATGCAATGAAAGAAAAGAATGAATGTAAAACCTCTCCATGTTTTACAGCCAGAGCTTACTCTTTCCAAAAGCATAAATAACTCTGTATGATACAACCAGAAGAATGAATCACGTATTAATAACTAAGAATTACTGCATGCCTAAGTCCTTATGAATGCACTATGAATGAAGCAAACTCTACACCTAACTCTGAAAGTCTTCCAGCTTGCTCCACTAGCACTTTTGCAATATCATTTCTAATTTTAAAATAAATGCAATAGACACTAGGGTGAGTTAATCCAGCACAACAGAGAAAACAGGGTGTTAGACACACCTTTCCCTCACACCTAGTGTTTGGAGTTTTTTCACCCTGCTTACTTCATGCCAGACGTCAGCCTTTATACTTCCCTCATAAAATTTCTTGCTTTTCCATGTCAATGAGTGCCAGCCGTGGCAAGAGAAAAAACGTTACCCTTTCAGAAGCTCTTTTTTCCATCACATTTCCCCAATCCAAATTGGTCAATCATAATTTTAAGAATTATATTATGTCCATCCAGTAAACAAATGTGAAAAACAGTGAATATTTGCAGATTTGTTTCTTGCTTTTTTATTTTCCCTTAAGCATAATACTTGCAGTGAAAAGAAAAAAAATTACTTTAGACTGTCCCTAAGAAAACTAAAGAGAGTTAAGTTAGAGGTAAGGACTCATGTCCTGGTCCCTTATGATTATTTAAATTTGTGCAGAAAACAATAGGACACTTTTTCCCCTAACTGTATCTCTCTTAAATTTTTCAAGAAGGAATGACCATTTTCTCAATATGTACATGTTCTTTGGGAGCTCATGTTTGGAAAGCAATGCTGTGATTCAGTCCCAGCTCCAAAGTAGCACAGAGAAGGACACTTCCTCAGGCAGAAACAAGTCTGGCCTGGTTTGAGGAGCTGGAAATCAGCTTACAAAACCAGGACCTCGAAGAGCCAGCTCAAAGCTCGATCACGCTTCCTTTCAGGCAATGGCAAAGACTTGGTCCCCATGGAAATGAGTGGCAAAGTTTCTGCTGACAATCTGTTTTAGGCCAGAATAATCATAACTGGTCCTTCGTTTTCTAGGCCATCAATCAAATACAAACACTAAGCCATTTTACCATGCTGTTACAAGACGGGGAAAACTGAAAAATTAATTTAAAAAGTGCTCATGCATGTGGAAAGAAAATGCAGAGGTGCACGGCATGCATCCTGCTCTAAGCAGACAGGTCAGAAAATATTCAAACCCTGCCAATACACTCCAGACTCAGACACCTTTTGACTCAGCTTCTGTGTTTGAACACCTTTGTATAGACAGAGGGGAGTTGATACCTGGTGGAAACAGGCCTCTGAAATATCAAGGATCCTTTCTGAGGGTCTCCTCTGTGTCAGGAGTACCAGGAATATCATGTATCAGGAAAGCAAGAGTAGCAGAAGTGATGCCCTGAAGGTCCCAAGGTCATCAAATTACTGTTAGTATTTTTCAGGACTTCTTAGTCTCTACAGAGACCAGGTGATGGGGGCAAGCTGGTGATAGCTTTCTTGTCTTCCATGGCATTTGTAGGAATGTGTCAGGCTCTGCTTTAGGAAAGTGAAATGATCCCACAGCCGGGTGGTCTCAGCCCCAAGCAGAACCACAGCCTCACATCCTGGAGATCCTGGACTATGAGCTTACTCAGTTTATCCCCCAACCCATGCAGATTTACAGCCCTTGATCTGAACCTTTTCAGCAGAGCTGGAAGAGCCAAGGACCCGTCTATTCTCCATAAAGACAGGATTTTTAAGCTGCTGTTCACTTCCCTGTGGCAAAGCTGCTGCAATGCACCTGGCACACCCTCCCCTGGACATTCAGTATGCAGGCACAGCTCTGAGTCTTCAAGGCAGAGATGTCCAGGTGGAAAATCTGGAAGAGAAAGATGTGGGGATAGGGAACCAAACAGGACAGTAACTGCCTGTTTGCAGTATCACAGTATCACATTTTAGAACTTGGGGATGCATAATGGAGTAAGTGTGGGCTTATTCTGCACCAAGGAACAGATACACTGCTGAAAAGGCACACTCCTGTCCCTTTCTCCTCCTCTTCTAGGTATTAGATGGAGGCATGCTGCAACTCTCAAATCAAGCAATTAATCACATTCCTTAAACATTGTCAGCAGGGGCTTGTTTCTCATTAAACTGCCTGAAAGCAGATCTCCTGACAGTCTCCAGAGGAAAATAAAGAAGAAAGGTATTTGTTTCCAGACAGTTTCAAAGGCAACAAAACTGAAAACTGCTGAAACAGAAACAATTATCTTTTCCTTCTTCTCTTTTTTTTCTGCAGCCTGACATAAATTCAGCAAGGGATACTCTAAGGAGGGAAAGCACTACAGCAAAGACACTAGTCTGCTATTTCATGTCTCCCACATGAGGTGAGAGGAGGTAGCTTGAGAAGTGCCAAATTATTGGAACAAAGGTGTCACTCTCCAGAGAAGTAGATAGGCATGAACTCATGGAGGTCAAAGATAGAGTTACAGGTTTACATCAGCATAAATCAAAACTGGTCCCATATCTACTCAGTGAAATATGGTCAGACAAGGAAACACAGAGGTGGAGAAGGAAAGAGAGGGGAGTGGAGAGAGCAAGGGTGAGGGAGAGGGAGAGTAATACACCTGAATTATCATACCCCCTCTGTCACCAGGTCCAGCTGACCACTACAATCCTGATCTGAATCAGCAGAAGCTTATAGTCAAAAATAGCAACTTTTATATTCAAATAGCAGGTTAAAAACCTTGCAGCTAGTGGAAGTACAGGAGGTTTACTGTTGGCTACGTTTTTTTCTGGTTTTTGTTTTTGGCTCTTTTTTTATATGTATTCCCACTCTATAAGTAAAATGCACCTGTTTGTGTGAAAGGACACAGCTGCAGGACTTTGAAACCATTGTTTCCCTGGGTGTACCTTACCTCTGTGCTTCCCAAAACATTGCTAGTCTGGCATGCTAAAGAGCTAGGCTGTGATCAGGCAGATAGGAGAGTCTTGGGAAATGCATGTAGAAGATTTCCTGTTAGCCCTTCGATGGCCTCAAGAACATCATTAAAGCTTTCCCAGGTCCTTGCTTTTACAGCATTCATGGCCTCCCAGTGGCTCTGTGCTAGGAAGTGTTGGCTGTGTTGCTCTGTGATGATTCAGACCAAACCTTTGAGATCAGTCATGGGTGCTGAAAACCTTGTCACTGCTTGCTTTAGAAATCAGTTCTTCAACTCTCAAGCATAAAGTGAAAATGAGTTTCCCTTGCTCCTGCAATCGTACACAGTTTGGTCTTGCAGCAAGACTTCCAGGTCTGCAACCTGCAACCCAAGGGAAGTTAATCTATTAAACCCTATTTCCCACAGACAGCTAGAAATGGTGGGAGAAGAGTCACAAAGGGAATGGCCATGATGAGTTAGGAATGAGGCAGACCCTCCCTGACTCTTTAATACCACAGAAAGACAGGAAGCATGATGTTCCATATTTCCCTCTAGCACATGGAAAGTTGCATGGATACGCCACCACTAAACCAGTTCCATTTTCTCTCTTTCACACATTTTAGCCCACTTGGGGTTCAAGGAGACAAGCACACAGTCATGTTGGCCAGACTCCCAAGAATCTTTAAAGTTTCTAGTTGCTTTTTTTTTCCAAATAATTTTTCCTGGCTGTCAAAAGGGAAAGTCACCCAGATACTGATACTAGAATATCAAAAGAAGTGGTAATATTTAAGAAACTTAACAAATGGATATATCATCCTCAGATGTGGCAGATGCCAGACATACCATCAGCCTTTGCTCTTCCCTTTAGCAAAGTTGATAAAAACCCAACTTTTCATGATTAAGGAGAAAAAACATACTGAAAATGCCAAATAATACATCATCTCAGGTCAGTGCAGCCCTGACATCCTACTCTTCACACCAAAGAATAGTAGAGGTGATTTGATTTTTAAAAAATTGTTACTAATTGCTCACTGTCTGTCAAATGGCTCATTATCTCCTCTTTGCTATGATTTGCTGATCTGTTGCATCCATTTCTAAAGCCTATCCTTAAGCCATCAGCTAAGAACACTGCAGTACCCAAATGCAGGAGTCTTTGCTTGCATACCCTGAGCCTCAGCAGCATCTCCTAATGTGATGTGCTAAAACACAGTGTAGGAGGTGCACACTGTGGCAGGAGGAGCCTGAAAAATTTCTCCCCATGCTCAGCATGAAGTATCAGACATTTCTTTTGCTGGTGCTATGTCCAGCTCTCGAGATCTGTCTTTCTGAACTGGCCCCAGCAGAAGTGGCCAAATTCTTTAACCTCCTTGAAAAACTAATTCCTCACACACTGGGCAGCTGGTCATTAAATAACATTACTTCATCCCCTTCTGGCAGCTCCATATGGGAGCTAGGGATCTCTATGCCACTGCTGGGAGGCAGAAACTCACCCCTGAGCTGTGGCTGCAGCCAGCAGTCCCAGGCAGCCCCATCGAGGTCAGTGGAAGAAGGATCAAATGCCCCTACTGTCTTTGTCACCCCTGTGAGTGACATGTATGGTCTGTCAATGGCTTTTGCACCACTAGTGCTCCTGTTCCTGGACAGCTCTGTATCTGGCTGACACTTTCCCAAAAGCACACAAGTATATTTGTTCTGGGATCATTAAAGCCAGTGTGACTCTTCCCCTTTGTTTCATTAAATTTCTTAAAAATCTTAAAGAAAACACTACATAACCTCAAACTACATGTTGGTGCAAGTGAAAGAACTTGAAATTCAGCACTCTGCTTTGAAAATAATTAGTAGGATTTAAATGATAAAAAAGAGACACAAATTACTTTGAGTATATACCATAGCTGGTATGCAAAAATGCCTATTAAGATCACAGGTTTTCAGCAACAAAGTCTATGTTAGCTAAGATTTTATTCTGTGAAACTATGTAGACTGCTGTCTATCATGTTACAGATCCTTGGTTGCCTTAGGTATTATTTCTAGATAGCATGAGAAACCAAACCTTGTGTTCTTGAGTCAAAAAAGGACATCTTAAGAGGAAATATTCCAGTCCATCTCCTGAATCTACTGCACTCAGAAGATTAGCAAAATTGAAGGTGAAACAAAACAAATCATCCAGAGAAACAAATTCCAATTTTGGCATTGTATTTAAGGTAACACAGTTACCCTTTGTCCCCTTCAGAGGCCAGTGAGTGCACGATAAATCCAAGGTAAAGAATGGTGAGCACTAGAATTTTATTGATGGAAAATAATTCTGTGTAATTGCAGAGGATGTAATTTGAAATGAGAGTAAATACTTATCTGCTCACAGTAGTAAATGAATGTTAAATGCCTTCTAAATCAGAATCAGAGTTAGGGAGGTGGTAAAACCCCAAAATGGAACCTTAAGGCTGTAATGGAGCAATACAGACAATAAATATGATTGTACATGGAATGAGACAGATTAAATTTAATAGCAACTTCCACAAAGTCAGAGAATAATCTTAGAGGAAGGAGTTCTCTAGAAGCAGTTGATCCCATCTCCTTCTAAAAGTACGGCTAACTCCAGGTTAAGTCCTGCTACCCATGATCTCAGCTACAGACATTTTGAAAATATCTAGGGATAGAGATGGCACTGCCTATCTGTACAAGCTGTTTCAGCGTGTGTTCTCCACCTTGGTGAAGGTTTTCTTTTAAATGCAGTAGGAATTCCCCTTGCTGCTGTTCCCATCTGCTGCCTCCTGTCCTTCCACCTCTGAGAGAAGTCTGGCTCCCCCTCCTCTCTGTTCCCCATTAGGCAGGTGAAGACAGCAGTAGGAACCCAGCCCAGCTTCATCCATGGACCAAACCATTTGGGTTACCTTTGACTCTGCCTGTACAGCACCCACTGCATCCTTCTCTGGACTCCTGAACTCCAGTTTCTTTGTGCTGGGTCCCCTGGCTGGACATAGTATCTTAAAAATAGTCTGACAAGTATAAAATGGAGCAAAATAATTGCTTTGTTTGACCTACTGGCTGCTCCACCGGGGCCCACCACTCCTTTTCTGGGTCTCCAGGTCCCTTGGGTCTGGATCTCTCAGATTTCTCCTGCTGTTCAGGATTATTCCAGCAAGGATGCAAGGCTTTGAATTTTTCTTTATTGACAAATACCCCATCCATTTTGATTTTAGGGGTAACATGAGAAGTCATGTCAAAAACCTTGATAAATAAGTCCAGTCATAAATTTAGTAATAAGTGCCAGGGAAAGAAGTTAAGGCATAAATACAGAACATGAATGCCTGCCTTATTTAACAGTTTTAGCATCAAACAAGTCCTGAGGCATCCCTGGTCTTTTTTACGTGTAAGATGCAAAATGCTTTTCCAATATTCAAGCTCTATTTCAGCCAATATTTGGATACCACAAACACTGCAGACAGAGCTGTATGGCACTCACTACAGCTCATCCTCCCTGCCAAGACACATAGGGCTTTTGAGGTTGCCACTGCTACAGTTTGTCCGGTTTCACAGCCGTCTGAGTTACACCTAGCTGAAGACTTCTAATCATTTTAAAGGTATTGGTTGGTGTACATCTATTGCAAGGACCTTCAGATACAGATACTTTCAAGAGTTATTATTCAATTACTGTTTCATTAAGGAAGACAAACAAATAAGGACCTCTGGGAAAATACAGCATAATCTGAAGGCCAGGAAAGAAAAAAAGTATGTGAGGGTGATCTAATAATGAATTCTAGGAAGGTTTTCCTGAAAATATTATAAAAACATAACAGTATCCCACTGTGTATTACTAATGGAAGGGAAAGATAGTTATTTACAGAAAAGATGGCAAGCCTCTGTAAGATCAGCCAACAACATACAAAGCCCCAGAATCAAGGAGCAGGGACCATGGCAGAATTTTATTCAGACATTTATCTAAAACTGAGAAAACATTAAATTGCCATTGAAATCAAGTAGGTTGTAACTAAATACAAGTGCTTAGAAACAATTCACATAAGGGAAGTCTGGAGTAGGAATGTATGCTCTGGATAAAACTGTCTTATGTGTCTGAAAAGAAAAGTCTGTGTACTTACAGAGAGGGTACAGATTTCATTTGCTTCAAGGTTCAGAGCTGGGGGACAGACAAGTGTAAATTTAGTTGAACTAAACTCACTTGGATTTCATCACAAATTTCAGGATATTCTTTCTAGATGCTCATTTATCTTCTTACTTTCCTAGTGACACGGTAACTGAATCTATACCTCCAGTCTATTCCAGTCCTTTCTATTTAAAAGGATGTCTATGTTTAATTTAATCATGTCCATTTGATCAAAAGCATCCACCCGTTTCTATGGATTTTTCAGTTATCTCTCAAACATTTATTTTTCATATTTTTCATATTGTGGATTAGACCATACATTTCTTTCTGAAAAGAAAAAAAAAAAGTTTTCTAAATCAAAGCAAGAACAAGCAAGCCTCTCATTAGCAAAAAGAAAAACAGAAATAAATCCAGACTCATTCAAAAAGCAGGCTGCAATCTTTTCTAATTACTTCCATAACCCTAAGCAAGCCACATTTCCCAAGAGAGCATATGAGATAATCCTTAAACATTAAGAAACGAGAGGAAAATGCAGCAGATTTAGCAGGCAAATTAGAGAGAGAGAGGATTGAGCACCTGGGAAAGAAACATGCTTCAGCATTCATTAGACTGACTGTTATTGCTCACAGTCTGGAGAAAAACATCCCCTGCTTTCGTTCCACTGTCACACAGGCAATTCAAAAAGTTTTACGCTAGAAATAATTTTATTAAAAAAAAAAAAAAAAGAAGAAGTATTTCAGGACCCTGATTGCTATATAAGCAGAAGCCTAAGATATGCAAGTTCACCAAGAGTGCCTAGAAAATCATATTTTAAAACAGGAGCTGGGATGATAAGTGCCCTACAGAAATACTTCATTTAATAGCACTCAGCAAGTTAGTATCCCTGCTTTTCCCCTCTACCTATTTAGATGAAAATGCCTAATTTTGTCTTGCTACTAGGAGTGGTAGGAAGTCAATCATGAAAGGCTGGAAACTTGTCCTCCTAAAACAGGGAGCTGTTGGGCTTCTGCAAAATTTCACTTGGAAGCACTGTGATGACTTTTCTTCCACTGTACAAAATATGTGCAGTTTTGAGAGCCACTGTGAACACTTTTGCATTTCTTTTTCTAGCAGCTGTGATTCCAGTGCCACCAAGTAGTCACACAACAACTGTGGCTCCTCTGTGGTAATGTATTCCCACTTCTAAAAGCTCAAAAGAGAAAGTTCATATAATATTTTTTCATGGGATAAGTTATGAAATTTTTCCTCTCTTGTTTTTTAATGAGGCTTTGAAAAATTTGGAATTTCCATGTCACCATGAAAAGGTGGAGAGAGAACAGGAGTGGCCGTGGAAGAGCAGGTGTGCCCCACCATATTCACCACCCTTTTTGGAAGGTGTTGCTCCTCTGTGTGATCCCTTATACCCCACAAACATTCCCTGTGAAGCTCAGGGCACATGGTGAAGCACTCGTAAAGAACTGGACATTACTCTCTCATCATCAGGCAAAGCAGAAAAAATTTAACATTGTCATAAATGTTTCAAGCCCTGCTACTACAACAGCAAATGCTTATTGAGCATAGGGAAAGTGATTTGAAATTTTATTTCATTGCTTCCTTTGAGCTCAGCAGCTCAGACTTCCTAAAACCAGAAAGGAGGCTTAACTTCACATACACACTCCTAGAATAAGCTACCCCCTCTCTCTTTCCATCCATAAAATTGTGTATGCATAAAAATACCCCTCAAAGCTATGATGTTTTAACATTATAGGATAACATTAAAAGACACTCTTTAATCTTAATCTACTTCAGAGATGAAGTGACTCTTTTGAATCCCTAAATCTCACAGTAACAAGGAGGGAAGTTTGTATCACTGATCTTGGCATTCTCATACTAAACATAGTGACTCAGCTAGATGATGATTTAGATTATCCCATTTCTCCTTTTTTTTTAAATCTCCATTTTTAGTATGTGTAGAGTCACCGCTATTCATATACCAATAATTCATTTTACCTGAAAAGCTGTCACACACAAGGTGGGTATCTCTCTCTCTTCCCCCCTGTTTCTCACCCTACAAACAGGCATGTTAATTACAAGCAGAAAGCACAAATTCTCCACATACTCCAGAGCATCTGCTCAGGCCTTAATTAATCCAACCTTTACGTAGTCCCCATGGCAACAATGCTCAACAGACTACCCTGATTTGGAATATTCAATAGAGCATTTTACATTCCATATTTTATTCAAATTATGGCTGCAGAACTACTCCTGTGCCAGCAAAGTAGTGTCAATGTTGATGTGAATGGAATCAGTCCTTGCTCTACTTGACCCCTCCTAATAAATTTCTTCATTAGCATGTATAATAGCATTCGAACTAAGTCACTATAAAGCAGACATGCTCTTTTTCAAAGCCTTGAAAGAAGTCCATTACCACTTTTTTACATTAAAAAAAAAAAAATCAGGCTTCATAAAATGAATAGGAATATTTTGCAGTGCTGCACCTGCAACTCATATCGTAAAGGTGATTATGAAAATATTAGTAGCATATAAGAATTTATTCAGTGTATTTCTTATCTCGCTAGTCCTCTTATCTTGTCAGCTTAGGCTCCAAACACATGTTTTGGCAAGGTGTGATCCCCATCACTTAGATGTTAATAGAGGCTGGAGTAAGAGAGGTTGTTTCAGCTAATGGAAGAGCTGCTTGTTTCACTTATTCTGTGGGGAGGGGCCCCCATTCTCAGCACTCCTTTGTACCCAGCTGCTTTGAAGGAGGCACTGCATTGAAGGATTGGATTGCTCCACCGTGATGGTGCCAAGACTCCCTGCCAGGAATTAAAATCTTGTCTCAGCCCTGCCTGGGGAAGGTAGTCTGGATGGCCAAAGATCAGTTGAAAACCACTGCTCACAGGCCATCTTTTCCCATAGCCAGCACAGCACTGGGAGGCTGTTTAGATAAATCCTCTTAGAACAGACCCAGAGCAGGAGGCACTGCTATCTCAGCTGTTTTCCAATCCACACGTGCCTAGTGAGCCCTTTCCTCAGCAACAGCTGTGGGAGAGGGCCAGCCTAGGACCCCTGTGCCTGTAGGCCAGGCTCCCTTGGTGGGGCTAGAGCAGGGCAGTTTTTAAAAGCCAAAAAAAAAAATCACTGAAAAAAGCCCAACCAAAACCAACATCCAACCAACCAACCAACCCCATGACCATTGACTCAAGTAGGGATTTTGATAAAACAGTGGATGGGAAGAAGGCAGGAGCAGGCAACTTTAGTCTGTGACTGTGCATAAGTGACAAGTGGATGGAGGGAACATTGGCTTGGAAAACCTCTGAGTGTTTGCATCTCTTACGCTGCCGTATCTTTCCTCTGGGTATTAAATTACATCTTTAAACTCGCACAGCATACAGAGTTAAAAAGAATTATTGTGCTATTGTATGCAGACAACTATGTTGGTCTGAAACTATGCACAAATTAAATGTTAATCTGAGTCCAGGCATAATCTAATTATGGCTTCCTTTTGAAGTAAGAGGAACAATATTTACTGAGTAAATTATGGATGTCTAAAGGTAAAGCTTGCTTTGAAGATTAAACAACACACATGTTGTTAATTATTATAACCATTCTTGACCCTTGTTACTTTGCAAAAATTTGAACACATTTTGAATTTTCACAGAGATGTTGCTTTTTAGAAGGCAATACCTCATACCCTTGTCAATTGCCTTTTATTACACGGCAACATGAAAGAGAGCTGGGTGTGTGGTACGGGTAGTGCATAGCTTCTCTGCAAAACAGAGTAAAATCCCCCTTTTAACATAGAGGGGCTGCTGGCAGCATGGGGAAGCCATTCTCACCAACATGGGGCATATCAGTGGGCTCCCCACACCCTAACATCTCTGCCCCTGGGGAGACAAACCCCTGCTGCAAAGAGCCCAGAGCACACTGATTTTATGCTGGGGAGGCAATAGGGACACACCACTAGACAGAGAAAGGCAAGACTATCTCCAGATTAGACAATGTAACTCATTCTCCTTCTCTGCATGGGTTCTCAATCCATGAAAATACTTCTATACTTGCTGACCATAAAATTTTATATCCCAGTCCATCTTATTTAGCTTTACTTTCATCACAAGAGCTACCCAGTAGTTTAATTATACACTAAACACATGTTAACAAAACCTCTAATCAAACAATAAGACATTATTGTTATAATAATGTCATTTCACAGAATGATACGGGTGTTTTTGTCAGTGACTCCCTGAACAGTGTACAGAAGAAGCAGTTTCCACTATTGCTTGTGCTGCTTATTTCTACAGTCACTTCAGACACTTATTTTTGAGTCCCTGTCACTTTGTGTGACGGTTCATGATCTAACTTTGTGTGGAAGTGAAGCATTTTTTTCTGAGTCAAGCTTAGATCCAGGTCTGCATGTTCCAGATATCTGACATCTCTTTTATGTTCAGGCTTATCTCTTTAATTACCCCAGAACTGCTGATGGTAGTGGTAGAAATAATAGGCTGGAAACATCTGACCAAAATTTAGGGAAGTGTTTCTGCTTATCAGAAGGCAATTGTGAAATTAAGTGGTGAGAGTAGTTGACTTCCATTTAATTGAAATTACAGATGGAAGGACTGCATTCTGATGAATTTCAATAATCCAGGTGTTCTGAATTTCAAATTTCTCAGAAAGAATAATATTTTGAATTTAGTGTCTGCAAACCATGCTGTTACACATGATCAGTGTCCCTAAGAAGTTTATGGAAGTATGCCATTTCATGGGGCTCATAGTTCATGAGATTCCAACACAGTCCTGCCTGTAGGACAAGCAGAAGTAACCAATCATTTACCAATAAACTAAACTTCTTCCTCACCTTTTAGTGGTTCCATATCTTGTCCTTGAAAGTTGTTGTCCTCATCCCTTTGAAGAATTATGCTGTAAATTAAATGAGAACAGCTGGAGTCAGGATTAGGAACTGAACTTCTGCTGTGTAAATTGTGATTTCAAGGGAAACAGCTGATGCACCCTACCTTCTGTCAATAATTACATTGTGTAAAACATCCTTCTGTGCTCGGCATTTATTTTATATGCCAAGAGAGGTCTCCCAAGGCTGCAAGCCATCTTTCACAGCCTGCACACAACCATCCAGCTTCAAGATAAGCACTGAAGGGATGGGAGCCAGGCAAGGCTGAGTGATGCACAGGTTACCCTGTGTGGCAAAGCAGGATTGAACATGCAGCTGTACTTCCAGGCATCAACTTCAGTGACACCAAATGGCTTGGTCCCACAGCCAGGTTTGGTTTTCCAGATTACCAGGCTTCTAGCACCACAGAACTGATGATATCCATGTACAAACCCTGGAGTTGGAACCCTTCCCTCAGCACCCAGCATTCCTCTTAGGGGGTCACCCAAAGGAATATCCTTGTAGCTTACCTGGAACATTAACAGGGATCTGTAGTTTCTGGGGTAATCATCCACTCACCATCCAGAGATTAGCAACAAGCACACTTTTCCTCCCATTCCTTTGAGCTTCACTTCATGGTAACAAGTTCTGCACTGCCAGACACAGAAAAATACCAACCAAACCCTCTAGTCTGGAGCTGTAGATGTTTACTGAGAACTATAAGGAAAATTATTGTGATAAATCTTCCTACAGAAAGCCTTGGCATCAACTGGAGGGTAGTATGACCTATGTACTTAAGACATCTTCCACAGAAATAGGGTTTCCTACAGGCTCATGATTTACAGACCAGGCATTTTGCACGGCTGTAGTCTCAATATCAAATGAAGGTCAGCTGAGACAAGGACATTATTGCAATGGTAAAATAGCATTTTCAAGCCACCTGGAAGAAGGAAAGGAATCTTACTCACAGATACAGCTCCATGACAGCTTTTTCTGTTCATGAGACGTCTATGGAGCCCTGCCGAATCTGAGTAAATAATTCATTTGATATGTACTTCAAAGGAGGTCACACCTTAGCTTTGTATCCTCCAAGTTCTTCCTTTACCTGCAGCATTGTCACTGTCCAGCCTGGACTCAGATATAAGCTGTTTTGATACTACACAAGTATGATGCACTTGAGACAATTTTATGAATTAAAATATGTGCGTGCCACCTTGTCAGTTTACCTGGTGTCTGGACATGAGGTTAAAATCAGACCGAAACTGGTCATGTGGGACTTTGTGAAGGAAAGCAACATCAGCAGAGAAGCAATTTCACTCTTAATGTGTTCCTTTTCACTGATAATTTTTCACTGTGAAAAGTTGCTCCTTAATTTAAAGCTAGAAAGAAACCCCAGAGGATAAGGATAGCTACCCTCCACTCCTGAAAGCAGGAGATGCTCAGTTACTTTTGTCAACTTGGCTGCTTTGTATCTGGAATTGATCTATAATGGCTTGTTTTAGCATTCATTCAGCAATAATAGAACAGCTGTGTGAGTGAAGGAAATGGGGACAGTTTTCATTTCAGATGAGACGTTAACCAGGAGCAATACTAATTTCTTTTGTTTCTTGCACTATTCAAAGGGAGCACAAATGGGTTCACAGCTTGGCTTGAGCATCTTTAATGAGCTGGACATAAGGAATGCAGCTATCCTGCTTTTTTGCTTGCATGGAAAGGCCAGGGCTCACATTGATCTTCACAATCTGTCTTCAGTTCATGCAGTTGTTTATCTGCAACAGTCTTTGTTATTAGCAGTGGTAACCTGGGTGAGTGGAAGGTTCATGCCTGCACAGCTCTTGTAGTATGGCTTGGAAGTTTTACAGAAATCTGTTAAGAAATTTCCCTTAGGTCTGCTGAGCCTCCACAGGATAAATTTTTTGTTTTAACTTACCTGCTTACTTGCTTCATTGTCACTTTCATACATATAGGGTACTTGCTCTCTCTGGTACTGGAATTAAAAAATGTGGCATCTAACTGCTCTCAAATTATTAGTTATAAATAATAATATCATAAATAGTAAACAGTGATAGACTTTTTTTTCTCTGAATAAAAAAGCTTGTTCCATGAAGGAGCTTAGAAACATCTAATTAGTGTGGACACTCTTCCTGCATTTTCTACACCCAGAGCAGCTTTTTCATGTTTCTTTTCTCTTCTTCTGGTCTCCACCCAGGATATTTCAAGACTCAAACTCAGAATTCTGGGGGGCTGCAGACCTCCCTGTGGCAGAGCCTTCCCATGTAAGAGGTGTAACATATTGATATGGGCCTGAGATGGAGTGAGAGGAAGAGGAAGAAACTTCAGCATTGGTGATCCATGGACTAGGAAACATCTCTGGCAATTTGGGAGCCAACTACCAACCTCAACAGAGCTGCTTCCAACACTGCTCTGCATGTCAAGGCAAAACACTGATGTTCCCAGGTGAGATACTTGGATCATTTCACCTCCACAACCTGCAAAACCCTTGCAAGCTCTTCCACAATCTGTGTAGCCTAAGTCTAGCAGATTACTGTCCAATGCATTTTTTCAGAGCAAACAGCTGGACTGATGACAACACTTTAGAATAATGCCAGCCTCACTTCAGAATAATGCCTCAAAGTTTATCCTTTGAGGGCTTTCCTTTGTACTGAAGAAATGAAACACTTTTTGGTATCAGCCTGCCAAAGGGAGACTTTATGCAAAATTCAAGCCATTGAATTCAAGCCATTCTCACAGATTTATCTCACTATTTTGGAGCAAGACAGAAAAATATTTTTGGTGGTTAACATGTAGCTGTCCTTATGACTAAGATTATCAAGAGTACTCATAGCTACTTCTGCAGTGCTTCTATATGCAAATCTTTACTACGGATAGAAACAACAAATGTGTCAATTTGCCTTGGAAAGATGGCAGAAATCAACTGGAGTTCCACAATTCTATAAAAGCATTCATAAAAATTCTATCCAACCTGTTTCAGTATGCTAATACTCCACAACCTGTGCTGTTTTTACTTCTTTTAAACTGGGCGGAGTGAAGAAGATTTTGGATAGGAAAGATTTGAGGTTGGAATTCTTGTCAAATAGAATATTCATTAGAAGGTATACAAACAGTCACACTATTTCTCCTTTTTGTCATCAAATACACAAAGAAACTGCCTCATCTGCAACTCTCCATTGCTTTCAAAATTCAGCCTGAGCAAGTTGCACATGTTACTTACCACAGCACAATCTCTTTTTCTTTGAATGAACACCATCACACTGCAGAAATATTTTTAGCAGCAATATGGCACATTACAAAATTGGCACCTACTTGATTAAGACACAGCAAAAATCCTTACTGACTTTTTTGAACTAGGTGGGTGGCATATAAATTAATGCAGCTAACAGAGCTCTCTAAGTAAAATGATTTGTGTTCCTTACATGGAACACTAACATACCTTTTTTCAATCATTTCAACAAACAAACTTTGGGGAGTTTTCCTGATAGCCTAATCTGTATTTAATTTAGTAATTTGAAAATAACATGGATGAACTTTGTGAAAAATCTCTTAGAAATGCAGCTGTGTTGTTTACCTTAATACTCAAACAGCATCCAAGTGAAGAATGTGCTCCGTTTTGGCCTCATTCTACAAATGACTGAATGCACAAATGCAAGACTCTGGATCCAGGACTGGATCTGGATCAAGCTCTTCATTAATTTCTTCTCTACTGTCACCATAGACTTGTTGAAGGAAAGAGTCATTGCAAGTTTCCCTTAAAAGTCTTTTAAGGTTGCTTGATACGGCAACTTTACTAGCATACAACTTTAAGGAGAAAAGTCAAGGCATTACAGCAAAGAAATCCCTTCTTTCTTAAAAGATGGAGAAAAAAATTTAAAAGACGAAAAAAACAAACAGGAAGCTCATCCTAGTGCCATGGATATTTGTAGTACAGCAACCTCTCCTTTAATTTCAACACTGAAATTAATGACTAAATTAGCTTCTGAGCTTTCAAAGGCAAGATGCTTTGAGAAGCATAGCAAAAAGAAAACACAATATACAGGATGAGTGAAAAATATTAGGCTTTGCAAATAAGCTAGCTTCAAAATAATATAAAAAAAGATGAAGAGAATTTCTGAATGTATTTCTCTAACTAAAAAAGAAGACACAGCATTAATATATGCCTGGCGATAACTGAAAACACAGACTGCTAAAATAGCTGAGTCTCACTGGGGCTGTGTTTAAATTCCACTAAGTATTAAGAAATGCCTAAATAATGGGCAGAGTACAGGGGTGCATAATACATCTTGTTACAAAGAGCACCTGCCGAGACCATACTGGCCTGTACTTTAAACATTTTCTACAATTAAAATACCTAAATCTAGAGGCCACCTGTTTCCTGCCTTTGCCTTTCTGAAATGCCAGAACTTTTACTGTAAACACAGGTGAGCAAAATAAGATGCTGCCTGATTTTAAGGGACTTAAAAGAATTTGCACAGCAGCTGAAGTCTGGGCCAGCCGCTTTTCAGCTCCCAGCCCCTCAATTAAAACTGATGAGAGAAGCAGTATTCTCTCTTCCTCTCCCGGTGGCAAGACGCTTACGTGGGAATTCCCACACCAAACTGGGACAGCAGCTATCCATCCAGCAGCTTGGATTTGACAGTAACCAATACCAGATGTTTCAGCCAGGGCATAATGAAATGCAGAGAAAGTAACTGTGGAGAAAACTGCTCATTTTTCCCAATTTCCCATGGGTCTCTGGGCAAGGCACATATCCTGGGACATACACCATCCCAAGAAATTTGTCTGGCTACTTAAAAACTTGCCCAAACGCTGTTCAGGTGGCAACCCTGAATTCATTGTTGACTCTCTATCCTTACTACAGGGTGCTTAAGAAAAGTTGGATCCACATTTCAATTTTAATCTAATTGTGAAGAGCTAAGAAGGTAAAACAATTCTAGAAATTCTAAAAGAGGATGTTTTTTTCCCTCTTATAAAGAGACATATTTTTAAAGTGCTGTCAAGTTAGCAGGACTCTTGAAGGCTGGACATAGACACTGGACACCACATCTGCAGGCCCAGCCTTTGCCTGATGGCATTTGCACATCAGTTAATACAGCTGAGAATCACATCCTGCTCATCTCGCCAGGTGCTCAGTTGTTTTCCCAAGATACCAACTGAACAACGACTCTGGAGTCCAGTTAAGATGCAGCTCAGAAAGCTCTGCTTTACAGTAGTCCCCATAGCACCCCAGTCCCCGGGAGAGAATCCTTCTCAGTCAGGAAACCCTTGCCAACAAACACACATGTCTACAAATCCTTCACTCCTCTGCTCCTTGAGCTGGGCAGATGTGAGGCAGCCCAGATTCAGGAGCTGTGCAGCTGAATTCCTGCTGCACCTCTACCAATGCCATCAGCCACGCTAAGTGGCAAACATCCTTGGTTTTGCCAGCTGAAATACACAGCTTTGGCTACCCTGGACCAGGAACACACATCTGCAGCAGAGCTCAGTGCAAACAAGCCCTGGACACCTTTTTTATTTTTCCCTCCCGTTTTCTTATTTCTTTGAGGGATCTCACAATGAATCAAAGTTAAATCTTTGCAGAAAAGCACAGAAGATTTATTCAGTGTGACAGAAATGTACATTTTTTTTCAAAAAGACAAAAAGACACAAAAAGGCACATAACAGGATTCATACTTCCTAACACACAGGAAATCCCATGAATCTGGAAGCAGAAAGCTATCTGACTTCTACACAGGAAAGCAGTGGAGTTTCAAAAGAGTTCAGTTAACGGAAGCCTACTATTTATCCCCTTTCTTTTCTTTTGACCAGTGAGATGGTTTCATCTGGTAAATTTTAATGTGTAAGGACACTTTCTGAAATGAGGAACAGTTGTAATAACTGATTTAGTGCATCTCTGCACAGAAACTGGCAGTAGTATCAAAATGACAAGAGGCTTCGGGACATGAAAAAACACTCACAAATATGCAGTTATGCTCAGACTGTAATAAACATCCCCTTCTGAGCAGTTCCTGAGCTAGAAGATAAGGAAAACGACCCAACAGCTAAGGGTATATAGCACATTTCAGTGAAGACTAGAGGCATCATTCTTACATTGCTGTCTTTTCATGTTACATCACAACTGTTAGAAGGTTACTGATACACAGTCTGAAATCTCAAGTAGCAGACCCGTCTCTCTTAACTCATCTTTATAAAAAAATTACTCGATAAAATGAACACTAGCTTTCACAGTCCTTTGCAGCATCTTTACAATTTCAAAATGTTATGTCTCCCCTGCTACTCATTGGTTCTTGCAATGCATTTGAAGTCGTGTCATAAATTAAAGATTACACCACAAAGGCTTCAAAATAACTTACTTGCTATATTTATCATGGGGAAAATTTTGCATTTACTATTAAATACTACCCTTAAAGCCAGATGGTCATAGAGAGAATGACTACAGAAATTTAGAAAAGCAAACACAGTTATCTTTCCAAAGTGCTACTGAGATTAGAAAACAGGTTATCAGAGGTAAACAATCTTTTCCTCTACTCTGGCTCCACTTTCTGCATCCTGCAGGCTCCCAGGCTGATGGTTCAGGAGCAGTTCGTCTGCCTGTGGTGACTGGATGGATCCCTGGTTTGGAACACTTGTCTGGAGACTGTGGGTCTGTGATGCATTCAGATCTGTAACACACAAAAGAAGGACATGTGACTATGCATTTTCTGCCATGCCCATGCCATCAAAAAAAGCAAATTCTGATTTTTTCATTAGCATTGTTTTCTAGTTTGCTGCATCTGTCTAGAAAGGAAAATATTACTCTAGAATAAATTATACTGCAGCCTGGTGAGAGGTACCTTACCCAAAGTTAGTGAAATCAATAATAATAATAATAATAATAATAATAATAATAATAATAATAATAATAATAATAATAATAATAATAAATGTGTAGCCATGCTTTACTAAACAGACACACAATAATGGAAAGACATAAACAAAGTCAGAATTGAGCCAGAGGGAAGCACACAGCATATAATCTGTTAGTAATAATACAGCTGTAACATTAATACAATTTTCATCATTACACAGAATTTTATTTGTAAGCCTTCCTTTTACGGATGCAAAATAATTAAGTGAGCAAAGTTAAAAGTCTACATGTCTGGCACTTGCATTGAGCTTTTTCTGCCAAGTTTATTTGCACAAACTACCTACTCTATTCTATTCTGACTTGATCCTTTTCGTGTGATGTGGAGAGAAAGACTTGCATCCAAACACTAGAACATTATTTCAAATGGATCCTGTTATCTTTCCAATTTTCTCCCACAAATGCAGAGAATTAGGTACTTGCACAATGAGGACTTCTACCATAATCTATGTATAGCTTAAAAAAAAAAACCCAATAGAACTACAGTTGGTTTTATTCCTAGTCAGCATTCTGTCACACTTTGGGTTCTCAGGAACTGCATCTCACTAGTTGGCTTTTCTACATCTGTATTTCTTCGAAGCAACTTTACCATAAAAACCAGCTGCATAACAAAGAATGTGTATTTTTATGTGTAGTGATGAAAAATATCCGTAATAGATATGCTGCCATCTCAGCCTAACCAACTCTTCTATTACATCCAGAGGCTTAAATTTTCATTCTTTCCTCTCAAAAAAAAAGGACTCTGCAGAAAAAAAGGGAGCTTGGAACCCCTTGTACATCACGGTAATGCCAGAAGCACACAAAACTCAGAACTGGGGTTGAGCCTTTATCATTCATGCAGAGCTGAAGAGACATTTCATGCTTGCTCTGGCTCCTACTACTCACATGTATGTGCAATAGAAATCCATTATGAAAGACCTATTTGGGTTTTTACTCACCATGCCATATAACTGGTGGCATTTCATAATTACACCTACCCACATTTGGCATTCCCCAAATATATGTGACTTTAATCAGTCTTGTTCACTGGGGCAGGAGTTCAAGGCGAAACAAGCCTGCTGGCACTCTGAAAAGCCTAGGCTTTCTGGCTGCTCCCTGGCATGGGGTCTGTGGAGCAGTGTGGGATGATTATGCAATGGGCATGTGGAAACACATCATATCACAGCCTCTGCCTTCAGCATCTTCTCCTCTTTGATATTCACACAGCTGCAGGGAGCAAACAGGCTTTGGGGCTGCAGCTCCCAGCATAAGCCACATGCATCTTATTCCCGCTGCCAAGACTGCAGGGTCAATGGCAGGAGCAAGGTATTTATAAATGAGCTTAGTCATAGTCAGATGACAAAGGATGTTACAAAAATTAGTCTTCAATTGTCTTTCTTTCTTTTACTGTTTTATACTGGATTAAGTTTCAGTTTTGATGAAAATCAAGAGTGAGTTATTTGCAATACGTAGCACAGCAGAACTTGACTCACTAATTTAGTCAAACTGTCCTGATTTTTTGAAGATGATGTTTGTATTTATTTCTTTCTGATGGTCATATTAGAAAAATATTGCAATTTGCAGCCGGCAGAAGAAAGCAAAAATATGTCTGTCTGTCTTTATGAAAACTGGATACGTTTGGTTTGTTTATTTATTAAAAAGAGCCCTACTAGCAGAAGTTCCTCAACTTCTAAACACTTACATTTTGGGGTAATTTTACCTACATTAATATTCCTTTTAAGTCCTGTGAGTCTATTCACATTACCCAAGTTATGTGCATAAGAATACCAGTGAGTAAACACGAATTTGAAAGATCTGTTTCCAAAGTTCATGAAGTACATAATTTGAGAAGCCTAATTACAAATTTGAAAATACACAGAAAAGAAAGAGAAATGCCTTACATGCAGTTATTTTCCACCATCAAAACTAAACAGTAATTGCTTCACCAATTAAAACAGTAGCTGTTTCCAAACCATTTCTCATTAACCGTTATAACTATAAGCAGCAGAGCTGAGCAGCAGAAACTGCCAGCACTCTGGAAAAACAAATCAGATCCCATCACTATCAAAATAAATGATTTATCACTAGTTTAGCTGCTTTTTAATTTTTTTTCCTAAATACATTGCATCTGGAAAACCTGAACAGCAGGAGAGCACCCAGGAGGTAAGAGCACAGCTGCTGCTGGGGTGGCGAGTGGCTTCAGGCTGGAAAGGCTGTGCTTAATTGAACTGATGAGGGAAGGGGCTGGTTTTGGATACACTTCAGGTGGCACTCAGCACAGACTCTGCCTAATGAAAGCACAATGTGTCCCCAAGGCCAGCACAATCAGCCTGCCATAGGGGAGGGTGTCTGCTGTCTCTCTGCCCAGTGCCATGGTGGAAGCAGCTGAATCAGGAGACCAGCTGGTATTGCCAGCAGAAGCGTGATGTGCCCTGAGAGCAGGTGCATGTGAAGTGTGGAAGAAGCGCTAGAAATGGTAACAATTGTTTCAGGTGAAGGGAGAGTGGGGAAAGCAGACTGAACTGCCAGTCAGCCTTAGTTCTTGTAATGTGGAACAGTGACAGCAGCCAAGAAGCTTCCCCTGAGGTCTCTGGTACAGCATGGGGAAACTGAGTTGCCCCTGTCACCAAGCAGGGAAAGGTGGGAGAAATCATCCTCTTGAAATGCTCTCCCAAAACAAGGAGGAAACTTCTGAAAACAGACTTGAAAACATCAGCTGCTGTCTGCTAAAGAACTCTGAGAGCCGAGGATGCTCAATAAAAATAAAAAAGGAAAATAAACTGATTATTTGTGCAGACAGCAAGGCAAAGGGGTTGCTACCAGCAGGTGACATCCAAGAACCTCCCCCATGTTCCCCTGGCAGCTGGGGCACCCATGGGAGCTCCCCAGTCCTTCTCCAGGCCCATTCTCTGCTGCACTGAGGCAAAGTCAGAATTTGCTATGGATCAAGAGTCAGGTAAGCACCGGCCTTTTATGAGCTTACTTCAATGTGATTGTAATTCACCCGTCAACATCAGCCATAAAATGAGTTCTGTGATACACCCTTTGTTTAAATTCAGCATTTACTTATCCATTTTTCTGCTCCCCTCCAAGCTAGGGACAGATGCTCTCTCTGTTGGGCTGTGTTTGGCTCAACAGCGCGTCCACCAGAGCAGCATCCACACCACCAGCACCTGGAGAAAGATGGGTATGGCCCCTGCCCACACCCCTCCTGCCCGGGCTGGGCTCTGCTTGCTGCCTTGCTCCCACACCCTCGCAGAGAGGACAAGCAAAAGTACCTGGCCATAGCCATCCACTTGCTCATTTATACTGTTTTTTTTCCATAGCTTGATAAATGCAGCAAATACTCCCTGACTATTTCCAAAGCTTTAACAAAACTGAGCTGTAGCTCAGATCCTTCCACAGTCTACTCTGACACAGCTTTCTGCTCCCTCTCACTTTTGCATCAGCCAAGAGCTGTCAGCATCTCTCTGTACCCTGGACCTCAGAATTTATGTGCAAACTGAAACCCCCTTTACCTGTTTCTCACTTACATAAAATATATTTCTCCTACAATATTCCAGGTAACTCTTTCCTTAAGAACAAGCCAGATCTGCAGCTGCATCATGGATACTCTAGCTAAAAGTGAACAACTGACCAGAGAAACCCACTTTTTCAAAGTTGGGCTGGTCAAACACCCGAGGCAAAAAGGGTGTGCTTGAGGCTGGTGACCAAATATTAGGTAATCTGTGACCGTACTTCAGCCTTTTGGGGGCTCGTACCCTGTGCTACACCTCAGTAGCAAATACTCCTAAAGCGCAGCTTTTACTCCTTTTAATCTCAGCTGAGACCACTTCACTAAATAAAGAAACCCCAGGCATTCCCAGGAGTCTTCCCCACCAGTTTTTGCAAAAGGAGTTAGAGACTGTTTCTAACAAATTCTGGATCCCATCACAAATTGTCTCATTCACACAGACACTGTCAAATTCAATACTAAAATCAAATTCAATTTTTTCCCCACTTTCCTTGAGTTTGTCTGGTACCATGAGGACAAGCATCAGGAAACTGCAGAGACACTCTATTTTTTCCATACTTTTTTAAGACCACCTCAATGTAACAACAACGTGGATGGCAGGCCTGTCACATGTGGGATCAATTCTCCAGGGAGTTTATAAGGGGACCTCAGTTTTCCAAACAGGGTCTGGGTCCAAGCTCTGAGAAATGACAGCTCCTGCCTAAAAGCACGGTACAGTTTTACAGGAAAAGAGAGAAAAAAATGTAGCATTCTGCATCCTAACTTCCCTCCCATTTCCACAGCACTAATACAGGATTAGTAGTATCTCACAAACTGCTGACAAGGTGAAGGACAAAGGAATGGTATTTGCAGGAATCTGAAATCAATACATATAAAAACAAACACAGCCCATGTACCTGGGGGAGGGGGAGGATACAAAAGCCAAGTAAACAACTCATTAGTCACACTGATTCTCACCTCCTGTCTGTTGTCATAGGGTGTTAGCACTTCCACATCAAATAAATGCCACAGATTTTCTCCTTCACCCCTTTCACCCCTCCTCCTCTCAGTCTCTCTCCCCCAGGATCAGAGCTCTTGATGTTAAGGCCAGAATGCCCACAGTGAAGATTATGGGAAGGACAGGAGAACCAAGGAACTAAGAAACACTCCAGGCAAAAAACCTCTCAAGTCTGTGTTTTAAACAGAAAGCCCTTAGAGTTCCTCCTTCAGCTCTGACACTGGTTTCACAGTATCACAGGATAATTCAAGTTGGAAGGGATCTCAGAAGGTCTGACATTCAAATTCCTCCTCAAACCTGGGTTAGCTCTGAGGTCAGGGAAAGGAAAAAGGAAAGGAAAGGAACGCACCACATGGATTTTGCACACAATTACCTTGCTGTGACTTTCTGAGATCTGTCACATTGACCCTCTTTAAACAACAAAACTACATTAAATGAAAAGCGATTTATGCCACTTCTAGCAACAAATACGTTGAAGAGTCACAAGAGTACTAACCTTCTGAAATAATAAATAGTTAGGTTTTGGTTTTACATGTACTTATAACAACTGGTACCAAGTTCATTTGGACTGACAGCTGACACATCAGCTTCAGGCCACAGCTATTTGAAACGGCAGAGCTGCTCTATTTAATCCCCACACTGGCATTCATGCATAATGCAAAATGCAAGCAGACACCTAAAAAACAGTGCTAAGTCTACCGGGTCTGGGATATTCAAAGGAATTCAAGGGTAACAGGCTCTCATTTGCCATCACAGTTCAACAGTAAACAGCAGCCTAACTCCCATGGGCTCCACTGAAAAACCCACTGGCAAATCCCGCGGCACCTCTTTGTCTCTAATGATGCTCCCAGTGGTTTCCATGCAGATTCATTAGCAACAGACAGCTGATTCCCCAGGGAACTCCAAGCACCTCAGCCTCTCTCCTCACCGTGAAAGGCACCATGACCAGTTTTGATCACTTTTTTTAATGCCTACTAAGACTTTCCCAAATTGCAGTAGATTTTCCATACTGCAGGTTCAGTTATTTAAAGTTGGTGGAAGAAAGGGAGCACCATGCAGTGGCACTGGGCACCTGAAACACCAGGACATCTCCCTGGAGCAACCAAGACACTGCTGCTGCCGATTCAGAACAGAATATTTGCTACAGAAAAGTCATGTTTAAGCCTTGAAGATTTGAGGACAATTCCAAACAGTTTCACTGGCAGTTGAGATCCCACATGCCATCAACAAACCAGGCTCTTCACACCTCAATAAAGCTGATTTCACAGCAGGAAATGAACTTGCTATTGGGTCTCAAAAAATCACTGGGGAAAAAAACTACCAAGGAAAGAGGAGCCTAATCCGTTTCCCAGCTGACTGAATAAGGCAAGAAAATCGGTCTGGGAATTGTAATGCTGTTATTCACTTTTGACCAGCCCAACCCTGTGAAAAAGCAGCCACTGCATTTCTTAGGCAAACAAGCACCTTCATGAATATGAGATCTTTACACAAAAAAGCAGATGAAGAATTATTTCAGAAGAGATCCTACAGTAATTAGTCTTAGCAGCTTTTGGTGCATTTTTTGTTACAAAACAGAGAACAGAAATAATTCAAAGCCTACGATGAATAAAGTCTGCAACATAACTCTACATCTGTACACTGAATTTTTGACCATGGTAAAATTACTGAGATTGCCATCGTTCTGCATGTTTTTGCTCTTTGTGTAGCTGCTGGCTTAGGTAAAACAATGTAGCTCTGTTTTCAGGTTTTGCCTCATAAGTCTTCAGAAAAGTTGGGTCTAGACAATTTGGACCTAATTCTTGGCACAAGAAACACAAAACACACAACACATTATTCCACCAAAATAGCATTTATCAAAAAGTTCCAACTCATACTCCAGGTTGTGGAGTAATGTGATGATGCAGCCATTTTTCTTTCATTAAGGCCCAGTAAACATACTATTTCTAACACTGGTGTTTACCAAAGAAAAGATTTTATAATTAATTCAAGCTCAGATACTGACAGTGCCACTTTGACATCAAATTCATAGCATGCTGATTAAAATTGATTAGGTTGATTAAAATTTTAGCCTAGTCACGTAGCTACGTTATCAGTTGTATTGGTTTTTAAAGCACACAAGTTCTAAGCTATTTTTGGTATACTGTTTTTCTAATGCATATCAATAAGAGAGACTTAAAAATACGTCTGACTTGAAATCATAATTTGTCTGAGCATTAAGTACCCACAGTCTCACCTTGGCAGGGCAGACTGCCTGACAGCTGTCTGCTTCTGCTTAATATTAATTTATTTAAGTATGAATTCCCTATTAAATTGTCTTTGTGCTAAGCTTTGAAGCTTTAGATGGTCAATTACAGACAAACACGTGGTCCAACAGGTATTCTGCTAACAACGAACACATGCTTTATTGACCTACTTCTTTTCCAGCTCATTAAACACAGCTGCACTCAAATGATCAAGAGGAAAGAACCATAAAACCCCAAGAACACTCTTCCTACACAGGATCACAAGGAGCATGGCCAGCTGCCGCCGCGGGGTCTCTGCCGCACCCAGGGCAGCAGCACACCCACACAGAGCACCTCTGCAGGGCCAGGGCAGCTGACACCAGCGGTGGGGGAGCACAGAAACACCCACAGCCTCCTCTTCCAGGTGTCCAATGCTGCCGTGAACAAAGAGGGCTGCGACCATTTCCTCCTAGCCCATCATCTGCTGAAGTCATTCGGCCAGCCCGCTGAAGTCAAAACAAAGTGCCATCAGTAGGGAACACTCCTGCTTGAATGTTTGGTGGCGGAGCAGAAACCCTATAAAGTTACAGGCCCAAACAGCACTTCTGAGGACTCAAGGGACAATGAACCAGCTCCCCTTTCTGCTGCCAGCCAGCACATCACCACAGCTCCCTCACCCACTGTCCCAATTTCCACCCTGAAAATAAAACAGTGCAGTGAGGCTTTATCTCCTTTCCTCCTGAGAAAAGAGAAACAGCTAGCATTAACCCTGAAAAGACAGACTCTGGAGCACGAAGTCGTTCCCTTTGAAACAAAAGGGGACATTTACACATCAAAACTGAACTGTTACCACAGACAGATGTTCGTGTGTTGATTAACTCTGCCTCATATTTTATGGAGGCTCTTTGGTTGTGGGTTGTTTTATTGGGGTTTTTTTACTTTGAAATAAACATTAAATCAAACATCTTGGCAAAAAATCAATTCAGTCCGCAGCGTCTGGCCAGTCTTTCAGGTGCAACATAAAGAAGTGTGCTCTGGACTTTGGCAAACATCTTCTTGAGTAGCAGAAGGGCACAGCTCTGTTACAAAAGCCAAAAGGGGGAGGTAATTTATAAAACACTCAAGTCTCCTCCTAAGCACATTGGTTTTATAGGGTAATTTCCCAACAACAGACCAGATCCACCACTTCTTACTCATAAAAGCTGACGAGATCAAAACTCAGAGACCAGCAGAAGAACACCAAGCCAATATACAGAATTGCTCAGAAAAAAAAAATAGAGAAAGCACCTGTTTCAAATCAACTACATGCTAATCTTACCCTTTAATAGAAGCTGCTGATGTTGATTAATACAGGAAAAAATATGTGCATTACTACAAGAGTGAGCATCTGAGAGAAGCCTCTTATCTCATAGGCACAGAGATACTTGTTCTCTCCCGAGCTCAAAACTGAGGGAAATATTCACTAATTTTTGATTGCATATTGAGTATTAGCACAGCCATTTTTATTCATTTTTGGCAGGAAGTCTATGTGCTCATGTTTTCTTCTTGGAGTTCTTGAAAAAAATCAAGAAAAAACTGGAAAGTTGAACATTCCCCAAATTTTGCATTGTAAGCACAGGAATTTTCAGTGTGATTGAATATTTTGAAATGAATGCCCATTTTAACTGTTTGCTAAAAGCTCTGAAAACGTGTAACTACTGTGAAGACCATTAGTATAAAAGGTAAAGGAAAAATTGTACATCAAAGCCATAAAACCCCACAATTATCAATAAGCATGTGCATCCATCCCTTCAGCCAAGTGCTTTCCACGAGTGCATGCAGACCACTTGGATTCACTTTCCTCACTTCTGTTCCCACTTCTCCCTTGTATGAGCAACACTGGTCTTACCCTTAAGCCCAAATTCATCACCTCCTCCTACCTCACCTTTACTACAAGTTTTAAAACACCTGCCTGTATTTATTTTCACTGTCAGCTCTAAACTGTCTATGCTTAATGCAGGAACCTTCCTCAGACCTTCATCCCCTCTCCAGTGCCACTGTGCTTCAATGGTAAGTTGTTCTGCACAGAAGACAGCTTCTCTGCAGTTTTTCTGTCAGCAACAATAATCCTTCAATTTTCAAGTTCAATTAATAAAGAGAAAAAAAAATAAATCTCTTTCCATCCTTGCATCTTCCCTGCTTTCCTTGTCTGTCATATATTCTTTATCACTGAATATATTCAATGACTTTTAAAGCACATGGGTTTGATTTTTCCATAACAGACCCTAAACAAATACAGAAAAATCATATCTATTTTTTATCATTTATATTCCAGTTCTAGATCAGACTTCTGAGGAACACTCAAGGAATCTCAGCAGGTGACTGTTGGAAGTCTTCCTATTTGATTAAACTTTAACCAAACTCCGTACCAGCAGCAAGGCTCTTCCTCTCTACTGCCCCACCCAAAAGAAAGATTTCTACAGCATCTGGCAAGGGGGAACAAGATACTCCATGAAATCTCCTCTAGCACTTTGGAGACAGTCAATTAAATTTATTGGAAAGCAGTTGGGTACTCCTGTGATGAATACCAGCAGAAGACAGACACTCTTCCCCAGTGTCTTAATAAATATTTAACAGCAGATGATGCTGAGGAGGTTTCCTATTACCAACACTTCATTATTTTTGCACAGCATGCTATAGGCCATTTATTGGAATATGTAAAGTATTGTACTAAATAATTAAAATGAGATTGTACTTTTCAAAATAAACCAGACAGATACACTTGGTGATTCAGCTACATGGTTTTACAGGGCGTGTTTGCATACTCAGTATCTTGCAAAATTTGATCATCCATAAACAGCTTCTCTCAGCTATTCAGATGAATTATTTATTTACCCTAGTGCATCGATTTCAGGCTCTAACTTCATTACAAAATATATACTAAATATTTTAATGTACTAAAGCAGAGCACTGCACAGCCAGGTCTCCACCCACAGAGAGCATTTCCCAAGGAAAACAAAGACCTCCCAATGAATCTTCTTGGCATCAAACAACAAGCAAGACTGTTGTTTTGTGGCCCTTTTCCTGAGAGATCATCTCTTTCCCTGCAGACTTGCTATCCAAGTCACATCTCTGCACATCCCTGAGCTGGATCTCAGGATCCAACTCACTATAAACCAGTTGTCTGGCTAAAAACCCTCTGCCCATGGTTTTCTACTTTGAAATGTTCTTCTTTCACCCCTTTACTTCCCTGAAACCTCTACCTACTAGAAAAACCCAATCTAAGTAAAGAATAAATCTGCGTATAAGGGGGATCATCCACACAATTCCAATTTTGTTGACGCCACTAATTCCACTGACTCCACAAACCACTCAATGAAGTTGGTGGAACTAGAAGTGTGAGAAAAATGAGAAAGATTCAGCTATCATCCTGTTGCTGTTTAATAAGTCTGCAGTAAATGAAAGCCTGAATGTGGTGTGTAGAATTACACCAACACCTGCGCTACCTCAAAAGACAGGGGCAGACAATTTCTTTTACTCCATTCAGAACCTTAAAGATGCGCACTATTTTAAATTTCCCCCTGCAAATGAATGAACTCTAAAGGAGAAGATAATAGAAAGAATGAAATCAGACAGACATTACACAGGACAGACACCACTTACGTTAAAGTACAAAATAAAAACAGAATATCATTAGCTGCCTAAATTAAAGGGTTATGTTATAGTGCTGCATCTACTGTGGTTATTTACAGAAACAAGAAAAGTGTTTTCAGATGAGAAAATCAGTATCAACAAAACAATCAGAACAACAAAATCTGACTCTAGAGAGGTGAAAAGCAAGTGTTATTCAAAATATACTAATTGTAGGTGACATACAATGACATATTATTCACTTTGGTATCACACTACCATATGATTTAATCCCTTTTGCCATTTGCTTTAAACAAAGCTCAGTGTTATTCCCAAGAGGAAAAAAATAATTTCCTCTCTGATTCATTTCCACCAAGTATCTCATAGATACAGAAGTCTTCCAGCAGAGCATGAAAATCAGTGTTTTGTGGTATGGAGAAGAGGCAAATTAGCTGCTCTTTGTTGCAGAGTCAAAAGTAAGAGATTGCTTGTTCTAATAAATTAATGAGATTTTGACCTTGGAAGATGCTTGTGCTGATGTTGCTCAACTTCATATTCTTATATATTTCCATTTAATTTTATTCTCATTATAACTTACAGTGAGTGCTGAATAGGCTCTGTGCTCACCTGGTAGCCATCCACACTTAGAGTAGGGATATGTTGAACACAGAAAAGTCAGTTTGGAATTGTTGTCAATGTGGCATCTACTCAATTAAAAAAGACAAAAATTTTAAAGTATCTCAAAATATCACACTCACTCAGGAGGCTCCCTAACAAACTGGGAGCTCCATGGGTCATATCATCCTTCGCTTTTCAAAAAATTTCCCTCTTCCTAAGTGAAAGAAAAACAGAAGGAATTTGCTCACTGTATGGGACACTGAAAAAAAATTGCATTATTAAGCATATTATTAGACATACCAGAAAAAAAAAAAAAAGTTGTAATCTTCACATGCAGTTCTGGAGATAGTAAGGGGCTGGCCTGTCCCTGACTTCAAAGCATGCTATTGTAAAGTGTTTTCTGTATGGTACACAGTTACATTCCAGCTCAGAAAAATCAGATGTACTCGGAATGAGTTCTTTCAGTAAAAACAATACAACACTTAACTCACAACAATCACATATGCAGAACTGTGTTGACTTTATTGGGGGTGTTGGTAATCGTTATTTACCAGGTTCCACATGATGAAAGCAATCTTACTCAACAAAGTCTTCAACATGGGATCCCATCAGCCACCTCCAGCACTGGCAGCAGTAGTTGTGCTATCTGAATAAGGCCCTGAGTTACTGAGATTTGCTCCTTGCCAAAATCCAGTTTCAAGTTGGAAGCACAGACAAACAGCCTGTATCACTTCAGATGGCTTTTTAACACTGTATGCAAATATGAAAAAATATGAAATATGCATAGCATATTTCACCTGATTTTTTATCATACTTGCATCAGTTTTATGCTGTATAACCTCTCCAGACTGCAACAAATCCACCTTAACACAAATACGAGAAAAGAGCCAGACCTATTGTTATCAACCTCCCTGATGCAAACATAGAGCAGGTACTTTAATGCAATATCATTATGCCACAACATATGTTAGATAAGGTAGCCTCAGTGTTGGTTTAACCCCAGCCAGAAACCAAACCCCACACAACCCTTTGCTCACTCTTCTACCAAAAGGATCAGGGAGAGAATTGGAAGGGTGAAAGCTGGAGAACTGGTGGGCTGAGAAAAAGACAGTTTAATAGGGAGAGCAAAGGCAGTGCACACAAGCAAAACAAACCAAGGAATTAATCCAGTGCCTCCCATGAGCAGGCAGGTGTTCAGCCATCTCCAGAGAGTCAGGCCCCATAATACAAAATCGTTACTTGGGAAGAGAAATGACATCACCACAAATGTCCCCGAACCTTTCCTGCTTCTTTCCCCCACTTCATACACTGAGTTTGGTGCCACATGGTCTGGAATCTCCCTTTGGTCAGTTTGGGTCACCTGTCCTGGCTCTGTCTCCTCCCAACCTCACAAGCACCCCCAGTCCCCTCACCAGTGTGGCAGAACCAAAAGCAGAAAAGGCCTTGGCTCTGTGCAAACCCTGTTCAGCAATAACAAAAACATCTCTGTGCTATCAACCCTGTGTTCAGCACAAATCCAAAACACAAAATCCATGTCAGCCACTGAGAAGAAAATTAACTCTACCCCAGCTGAAACCAGCATATAGACAAAAAATGCACTGTTCTAATAACAATGGAAAACCAAAGCAATTGAATCTGATATACAGTTTTAAGAACAGGTTCAACAGAGTAATCACCATTAGCATAATCTCACTTAAGGAATAGGAAGGTAATGTCAAATAAACTATATGGAGTTCTAGGATACTACACATTGTTTCTCGAATTTTTGCTTTTTCTGTTGCAAATTAAGTATTTTACATCTCTAGAAACCACTTACTTTGATAAAAGCCACTATAAATTAATTAATTTTCCAAAATCAAGCTATCTCATTTGCTTATATGCATATATGTACCAATTTCTGTCCTTTAAAAAAATATTTAAATTACATTAGTCAAATAGAATTCTATTTTTGCTCTTTGGGTTTGCACTTGGCTGTTTATGAAGATCCCAGGTTTTCCTTTGATCCCTATAAAGATTTAAACTATGTTTTTCACACACACACATATATATATACACATATAAATATCACATGTATAGATCCTTCATATTAAATGCCTGAGGTAAAACCTTCCTATTTTCAAATTTCAGAGGTTTTCCAGATCTATCACCTTTCAATTCTATTTCTGTAGCTACAACATCTGAATAAATGAAGTTAAGGTAGCAGCAGCAAACAATGCTGTTCACTTCAAAGCTTAAAAAAATTTAAATTGCACTGATTCCTGAAATCAAAGAAGTGAATCCATAGGTAAATCCTTAGGCATCACTTTGGCTAGTTAACCTTGACATGTCAATTAAATGCAAGACTAATTTATTCAATTCTCAGTCTAGTCTGACACAAAACCTATACTTCCCCTCCTTCCTAATTAGCCAAAGTACTTGCTTCTTTCATGCAGATAATTTCATAACCATTACTGTAAAGCATTAACACATTTTTCTTTCCATCATATTTTCCTCCTGTTGACTGACACACCTTTTCTACTGAGGTTATTTATGCCAGTTTCAGCATTGTGGGAACTTGCCTGAAGGTCTTTACTAAAGTTCCCACCCATACACATAAAACAATGATATATAATCATGATGTTAGCCATGTGAAGAGACCTATGTCTTACCTTAGGAAATATGAATGGAAAATTATGCACTGGAGTAATGTAGCTGTTTCCATTTCTGTGTATTTATGAAGCTTAATTGAATAGTACTTAACATAAGGTAGAATGCAGAGTGATTAACTCCTTGGAAACAAGTTTAGATGGTGCTTCTCTTTAAATAATTTAAGTCTGTTTTTTTTGGACAGAGCAGACTTCTTACAAAATGCCTAATAATTCTGGGAAAGTTAATCAAACCCAAGAAATTCCTTTTGTGTACACACAAAACTTTAACTGCATATTAGGTCTGGTCATGTATCTATGAGGTACATGGCTATATGCAGTAAACCATACTCAGTATTTGTTTCTTAGTTCTACGTTTTCCAATTATTTAATAATGCTTTTTGAAAGATGATTATGAGAGTTCATGCACAAAGCTAGTTGGAAAATGGAGGAAAATGCCATGAAACATTCATTCACATTAAAATATTGAAGATTACAGCTATTAAGTTCTTTCCTGCATTGCATTTAAGTTGGTTTTCCTTCAAAGTGATTGGAACTGACTGTATCCTGCACAGGTGTCAGAAAGTGGAGGCACAAGGTTGGAGATTTTCTGAAACTTTGCTAAACTCTCTGGGGAAGAAAATACGCCCAAAAAAGTAAAAGGAAATCTGTTTCATAGTATGAAATGTTTGTATTGTTTGATTTGACTGACATTCCTTAGGAACAAGCAATTTGCATAATTTCCATGTGCAGAGTCCCTCAGGGAATTCAGCACTCTTCTCATCCCCCACTCCTTCCCTGCACCATGGTCCTGATGCAAGACAGAAGTCTGAACCATTCAGACTCATGCACTGCATGATCACAGCATAAAATTCTTGTCACCTTCTGAATCACAAATGCAGCCTTGGAGTGTGATGTCACATCTCTCTGTGGGGGGAGGCCTCCAGCCCTGACTGCTCCAGCAATGCAGTGGTAGGCTTCACAGTATCATCTGAACCGTGAGAATGCTGCAAGGATTTGCTTCACTCCTCTGCATAAGGTGTCCTGTGGCACTACCCGGGCAGTAACTGCACATTTTGCCAACACATCTTAGTCAGAGATGTTGGAGTCTGAGATACAAAATGTGTGCCCTTGTTTCTAATACTTAGTTCTAAGAACTAGAAAACTGCTGAATTTCATATAACATGAAGTTCATGAGCATGTTTTCATGGTGATACATGAAAACAAATGTTAAAGTTAGATAGAAAAGCTAAAGGTGTGAGTGTGTAGATTAGAGAGTTTTCTTAAGTCATTGGGTGAAAAAGTTAGTTTAGAGATTAAGCTAGCTTAGAAAGCAGAAAGCAAGATGGAGGATTTAGAATGTTGGTTTTTTTCGTGCTTCTTTCTTCTTCATGTTCTTCTCCTAGAGGTTTTTGGGTAATAGTGAGTGATTGGTTAGAAAATGCCGTAGTGCAGCACACAGGTGTTGGGTCATTGGGTCATTAAGAAAAATAATATACTTGTCTATTGTTAATTGGATAAGAATAAGTATAAAGATAAAAGAACTGTGTAGTTCAGGACCATTTTGTGCTTTCAAAGCCAAAGTGAGCCACAAGGCCATTCTGTACCATCAGAAGCAAATGAGCCAGATTGCAGTGAATTAACCTTGTGCAGCTAGTCTGGAGAGACCTGACAAGTTTTGTAATAACCTTCTAATAAACATGAGAAACAAGATTCTGATGAGCTCAGGAGTTTTCTTCAAACCTAGAGAACTGAGATAAGTGGGGCTCCCCAAGAGGGAAGATCCCAAAGGAGCTCTGCTCAGAGGAGACTGAGAAATCCAGAAAGGAGGAAAGAAAAATACACAAGTGCAGTGGAATCAGAGAAAGAAAAAAGAAACAGAAAAGACTTACAGAGGCTTACTCTGTAGCTAGAGCTTGTCCCCAAGAGTGCTGGGACTGCCTTGGTGCCCTGCTACCAGGGCAAGGTAAGGATGTCTACACAGTATGCGCTGACAACAGCTGAACACAAAGCTGGTCCCTTGTGTCTTGAGACGCAGAAGCTCCACCAGCTTATCTTAGAATCAATGCAATTAAACTGGTACAAGCCAGTTGAATTATAAAAGATGCTCTCATGTGGGCTCAACAGAAAGTGTCCTGGTTAGCTTCTATCAGTATGTATGTATGCAAGCTAAGCCACTTTTGAGAGGTTTAAACCTACATATGTAAAAACCTCTTTTAAAATTTACACTAGCTTAGCCTATACCTATAGCTAAAATGACAACCACAGACAAACTAGAATGAGTTTCACCAGGCTACTTATTTAGGCATTTTTAGAAATACTAATCTCTTTTACTAATCAGCTTGGCTTGCTGATTGTGGTGATGTGACTAGCCTGCCCTACCTTTCATTCTAACATGCTTTGTTTTCTAACATGCACCAAAGACTAGTAAGGCTGTACTGGATGCCTGTTTAATACATTACAAGGATTAGTAAGGAGCAAGTTCCTTAATCACAGATTTAAGACAATTAACCATTGTACCTGTGTATGTTTTCAACTCTTAATTCTGCTGCCCAGTGGTCTTTGCTGTGACCTGATCTGCATGAAGCTGATGTGAGAATAGAACTTATTCTGAACTGCCAAGTGCAGAAAAATGGGAGCTCAGGCAATGCTGTAGCATTGACATGTCATGTCTCCTGAATTTCACAACTTTGCAGAAAATCCCATCAGATTATTTAATCTGTTACACCAAAAGTGCACCTTTGTCCCCCAAGACTTTTAGCTCATGTTTTTACATCCTGCTCTACAACTCACACTAATGAAAGAAGTTAGATCAAAACAAATATTGTGCAAATTGAGGAATAAACCCTAGACAGTTTAGAGTTTCTCATAAATTTTTAAGACCTTCGAGGAATTTTCAGTGCATTCAGTGCTCAGATAGGCAGCCTCTTCCCCTAATTCTAGTAGCCACAATCAGTTACTGCCATGCAGCCTCCATATCTTTGGAGTACTGGTAAAATGCAAGAATAAAGAAAGGTAATGTGATAAGAGTTACTAATGTAACACTTCAAAGATCACATTACTCCTTAGAAGTGATATAACTGTATGTCCACAGATATTTAAAGATATTTTAATTCATCAATGAAGCAAGAAAAGGGTGTTTGAACACTGATTACAATTCTAAGATATTCAATCAGAAGTTATTCTAACCAGAAATTATCAAGCAGTGCACATATGCTCACAAACAATCAGTGAAATGCACTTGAAAAGAGTGATTTCTGCTTGCAAAAATAGGTTGAAAAGCATTGGGAAAAGACTAAGAGAAAAACACATTCTGAGTACTATTATGCAGACACAAAAAGGAGTTTCATGGGTTTTCAGTAATTTTCTGTATCTCTGTTCTGCTTATTTTCTCACCTATCATCAAAAATCTTGAGAACAAGCATACAAGCATTTTATCAAAATCTCTTACTTCCACCACTACCAAGCTGTCTTTGTTCCTAGGACTATTCAGCCAGAGAGGAGACAAACTGCCTGTAAGACTGGTTAATTAAATTAAGTATTAATTACCATTATCCTTGTTGCTTTTGCAGGAAAAAGACATCTGCTGGTAAGGACTAGTGGATTTCCACAGTGCACTAGTTAATGCTTGCTGACAGGAAGTGTCCATTTTGAGATTCAGTTGATTTTCACTAGTCCCTGCTACATCAGAATTTGAGATATTCATCCCATACACACCATCCTCATAAACGAGAGAAGAATCTGATCTGTTGATTCTGGTTAGGGACATACACACTACAGCTTCATTGAAGTAGAATGCATTTTCAGCATGTATCCTGTCCAACTGATTATTTCCCATTATCTGCAGAAGGGGAAAAAAACAAAACAAAACAATGAAAAACAAAACAGAGAATTGTATTTTCACCTTTTTCCAGTAACAGAACCAGATAATGACAGAGTATGTCAAGTTGGAAGGTGCTCATAAGTATCATGGAATCCAATTCCCTGGTTCTCACTATGTAAAACTAAAGTGTATGACTATGAGTGTAATCCTGAAGAGACTTTATACCAGGATGCAGAAAATTAACTGCCAGACAGAATGAGGATTCATAGCAAATAGTCATCTAATCTGCCAGAAGTTAACCTCAAAACACATTAAATTTGATGTGCATTCAAGAATAAACAGCAATAACCTAGCAGATCTGGTCTTAGCTCACCTTGAAACAAGTAATAACTGCAAAGTAACAGATAAAAAAGGACTACTAACTGGGATGTATTGAGCTCTGCTGACTTCCAGAGGCTTAATATTTTGCCTCGTGGCTCAACAAGGTGCCACTTCCCATATGTAAATCTGTACTCTGCAATCCAAAAATAACGCTGTACCTCACACAGACAGGCAATTACAGAGAACAGGGTTGCAGCAGTCAAACTGGGGATGGCAAACAGCTTTAGCAAGCAAGCCATGGCTCCCAAGGGTGGAAAATGCAACTCCTGCAGACTCTTTATCTGCAGGTGTTTATGAAGGCAGATCTCACAAAAAAACCACCCCCTCCAAAAAAAAAAACAAAACAAAAAAAACAACAACAAAAAACCAAAGAAGCCCAAACAAATAACAAAAAAAGTAGGAGTATTAGAGTGAGTTACTGCATTGTTTGGTAAGTTAAGTGTAATACAAAAACACTGCACTGGGAATACCAGCTGACTGACAATCACTCAACATGTTCTGATGCTGCAAGGAGTTTGGTAGTGGAAACATGGGAGAAAAATAATCTTAAGGTCTGAATGGATTCAAAGCCATGTAGTCTACTTGAAAAAAAAAATACAAGTAGCCTTACAAATGAAATATTAGATCACAAAAACTACTACTCTCTGACACTCAGCATTTAATTATTTTGATATTCCTGTATCAGACTATTATTCTCCAACTTCCCCTCCTCAACAGATTTCAAAAGTCACATCCATTAAAGCAGATGGGCAACTACAGTTTTACTTTTATCATTTGCTTCTTAAGCACTGCCAAACAAGTTAAAACCACAGCACATGCTATGCTAATGAGAAGAGTCTTCGTTGTTTGGGCTAGCAAGAATATATGGATAAGCCATGTTCACACGGTGCTCACAAAACCCGGATGTAAAGTGGGCGGTCAGAGGCCAATCCTTTACCCCCTCATGAAAGCACAGTCTTAGATGCCAAATGGTCTCTGCCTGTTATGGGTGAGTTGCCAGCTGAAAAACTATGGAGGTGATGGCTTGAAGAAACGCTCTACAGATTTTCTCGTGAAAATGAGAACCTGAGGGGAAAAAAAGGCTGTTTGGGTCAGTGAGCTTTCCATATGTAGAAAAGCCAGCCAAAATGTTTTGATTTTCAGGTGCTTTAGAGAACAGTTATGGAAATCAAGACCACACCCACCAAGCAGATATTAGAGATGAAGATCTACCTGGCAGGTGACCACCCAGACAGCTGAGTTCAGAGCCAGACTGCATCCTTCACCCTCAACAAAAACTTAATCATTTTTAGTACTGAATACTTAAGCAGCTTCAGAGCTACTTTAAATTGCACCCCCAAACAATAAGCATCTCCAAGGACTTATACTGTCACAGATGGAGCCACACACCAACCTCTTCCCCTAGGGGGCTGTTTCAGGGAACAGGACAGCAGGGTCTGATATGTGGGATTCACAAGAGTGTGATGTTTCTTACTCCTGGAGGTACACCTTTTCCTCCCTGGAGACAGTGGTCCAGGAACAAGAACAGCAAACAAAAGCTTCATTAAGTGCTTTATACGCCTAAGGATTACAATAATTTAATTCTCCTACGATATGCAGAAATACAATGTATCTTACAAATACAGCAGAATAAAACACAGCTACTCATATTTATAATTTCTGTCTTCTCAATGTAATAAACCTAAGTTTGGGTTTTGCAGGGGTATCCAGCTTAAAATCACAGAATGGTTGATGTTGAAAAGGATGTCTAGACAACACCTGGTCTAGCCCCCCCTGTGGAAGCAGGGCCACACAGAGACAGCTGCCAAGGACCATGTCCAGGTGGCTTTTGAATATCTCCAATGATGGAGATTCCACAACTTCCCTGGGCAACCTGTTCTAGGGCTACATCACCCTCACAAGAAAAAAGAGTTTTCTGGCATTCAAAACTAGTCTTCTGTGTTTCTGTTTGTGCCCATTGCCTCTGGTTTTGTCACTGGGTGCCACTGGAAAGAACTCTTCTCCAGGCTGAACAGTCTCAGCCTTTCCGCACTGGACAGATGTCCCTGCCTCTCAGACAGGAACTTCACCAGACATCCATCCTCCAGTCTCTACCTCCTCTTCACCCCACAGCTCTATGCCTTTCTTGTACTGGGAGAGTCAGTCTCCACGAGTGTTCAGAGCAGAGAGGAAGGATCCCCTCCTTTGACCTACCAGCAATACTTTGTCCAGTACAGCCCTGGAGACTCTGTTCCACTTTTGCAGAAGGGCATGATTTTTGCTCATGTTCCACACCAGGACTCCCAGGTCCTTTTCACAGAATCATAGAATCATAAAGGCTGGAAAAGATCTCCAAGATCATTGAGCCCAGCCTTTCACCCAACACACCACCATCAGGTCAACTAAATCATACCGCTAGCTACCATGCCCAGTAGCTTTTTGAACATTTTCAGGGATGGTGACTCCATCACCTCCCTAGGCAGCCTGTTTCAATTCCTTACTACCCTCTCAGCAACAAAATTCTTCACAATGTCCAAACCAAACCTACCCTGTCACAGCTTGAGGCCATTTCCTCTTGTCCTCTAACTAGTTGCCTGGGAAAAGAGGCTGACTCCCATCTTGCTACAACCTCCTTTCAGGGAGCTGTGAGAGTCAAGATGATTTTCAGTTGGTGATCCCCAGCATCCACCCATGCATGGGGTTGCTCCTTCCCAGAGGAAGGACTTTGCACTTTCCCTGCTTAAACTTCATGAGATTCAAAGAAAATGCTCGGATGTGCGTGAGTCTCAGCTTCCCACAGGTTCACTCATTACATTAAGAGCCAACAAAACCCAGACATCTTGGTCTATTCATCAAGGCAGGTCTCTAGGAATGCAGTCAGGGATATAATTACAATGGGGAAGCACAAACCTCATAGTTCCCTGTGTGTGAGAATAGGTTGTCTTGCTGACCATGCTTCCAGTGCCACATGAGTTTCTTCTGCATTTTCACATTGTGTCTTTCTCTCTCCACCATTTTTTGGCCCTCCTGGAGCCTCTCCAGATTCTGCTGGTACTCCTGCAGCTGCAGCGCCAGTCCCTGTCGGCTCTGCTCCAGCAGCTCCTCCTCACACTTGCACTTGCGCTCCCGCTGCCCCAGCCGGCCCTCCCTCGCCTCCTGCTCCCGCTGCCGCTGGTCACATTCACGCAGCCACCGCTGCTGCTCTTGCTGAAACTGCTGCTTCAATTTGTGTATGTTGGCCACTTCCACCTTCTGTTTCTCCAGATTTCGATATTTCTCTTGTTCCAAAACGAGGTTTAGCCGAGAGCCATGGCTCCGACTGGTCTTCTCATTCTCCTGCAGTACTAACCTGTGGAGCTCTTTGTGGCTGTCCTGGATAGCCAGTGCTGCCTAGACACCACAAAAAATTAGACACAAATGTTTAAATGCCAGCATTAATCCATTTCTGTGTTTTTACATGGGATCTTTATATAAAAATGCTTCAACTTTTTTGGGAGGTTATTCTTCAAGCAAATAGAGAAAATTCTGTGATAATACCTTTACATAGAAGTATTCCTAAAATAAAACTCAACTCTTTTTGAGCACTTTTAACAAAGGTTCTGGTTTACACTTAGTATTATTATAGATTTATGTTACAGCTGTGCATATGCACTTCAATTACAGCTGGAGTCCTGTTCTGTCAGAGGATGTAAAGACACGCAGGAAAAATGATATTTCATGGTTGAAAAGAGCAATAAAGCATTGGCAATGCTATACTCACCCAAGTATTCCTAGCACAGCTGTGACTGATACACATAAAAGTGTACTGTTTCCAGCAGAGTTGACTCTGACTTTAAGGCTCTCCTTGCTAACCTTGCAACATTGCAATCCAACTAACATCAGTCCTAGAGGCACCTGCCAACACAGCCATGTCACCAGGACGGTACCACTGCATGCACCTGACCAAGGCATCAGTGCAAGCATAAACCTGCAGTATAGTGATGGTTTCAGGTTTGATGTTCCTATTTTACAGCCAAGAGCTCTATATTCCATCCTTCATGAGAATGTTGTGACATTGTTTGCATTAAAGGTTGTGACATCCTCCAATAACACAAAAACAAATAGTTGGGATTAAGAGGAAAGAAAAGCAAGAAAACCCTCGATCTGCTGAGGCACTTCTTGCACTGTCTGTGTTCAAGAGCTGACATGGGAATCTATGTCAGCAGACATTCCCAGAGAATTCACACAGCCCCACTGTCCTGTGCTGTCCACCCCAGAAAGTTTTTTAGTCCATGCAATGTGCCAGCTGCACTTTCCTTGGCTCTTCCTCCAGTATTGGGTCAATTCCAGTGATTTGTAAACAGGACAAGATCCTCTGCTTGTTTCTCGGCACCTGACTGCCCATTCATGGTCTGAGCCACTAAGGCATGATCTTAAACCTTATTTTACTCTCCGTATTTCTTTTTCAATTACTCAAAAAATTTTGCCAGAATTACAGGATTTTTGTTTTGCTTTTGCACTGCTTCAATGCACTTAACTTCTAAGCCCAGGGTTTCCAGGATTATTATGAAATATGCTAAGGTCAAAAATTAAGTATACTCAAATGAAACATTTAAAAATAGAATTATAAATCTGCAGCTAAATAAGGAGAAGTATGAAGTAAGAAGAAGTAAGCTAAAACACTCAAACTTAGCTTAAAAGAAATGAACACTTCATATGAAGACCCTACAAAATATACAAAGTCAGAATTAAGCATCTAAAATGGTCTGAGTTTGCTACCTGAGCTACCTGGCAAAGTTACCGCTTACTACAATCCAGGAGTACAGTCTAATCAAAATACAAATTTTTTTTCAGTTTTTTGAACTATGATTTCAGAAATCTGTATGTGGAATGACATCAGTTCAAGTGGAGCCATTGTTTTGCTTTCCTGCTAGGTTTTTGGGCTGTACAGACATCCTCTTTTGGGAGGAGGGACTGATCTCTGAGCAAGTTAGTATTACTTCGTTCTTAAAGAATCCTACCACTGATGTAGGATAAAACTATATTCTGTGGCAATTTATGCAACATTCAGTAGAGATCAGTATAATTAACGTAATGTCTAAAAGTAGGACAACATGAAAACAAATCTTTAGAAGTAAATTATTAGGACAAATCAATTACTCTATGAAGTCAGCAGTGGAGTAGTCACCTGCATGCTGTATAAGAGACGGGTTAAGTTCTGGATCGCTTGTACAATCTAGAAAATAAAAGAGAAGAAATTTCAGAGGTTTGACCACTGTCAATGAAATAGTTACTAAATTCTGTCTGAGGTTTAAATTTACTCACCTCTGTCCCTGTAGATCCTGAAAAATGCATGCTTCCTCCCTAAAATAAACACAGGTAGCTTTAAAAAGCTGTTTTAAATTTTAAAGTTGTATCATCTAGGCAATTTTTTCTTAAAAACTAGGGTGACATAAGGCTACTGAGACAACACTTTACATGGACGTATGAAAAAAGACAGAAACAACAATCTATGAAGACTAATTCATCAATAATGGAGTTTCCATGGAAATTATTAGAGATTCTGAACACAACTGTACAAATAAAACTATTTAATCCTCAGTTTTAATCCCTAGTGAGTAATTATACATAAAAAAGACATTTCAATTCATTCTTTGTTTACTTGACAGTTTTGAAACACAGTAACCAGACTTCTGTATATACAGCACAGTGGGGTTTGATTACTTACAGTAGACTGGAACAGCATAAGACTCTTCAAAAACAGAGATAATAATGTACCAAGAAACTAACAAGAAGTCATGGTGGTGGATCAAAAAAATGCCTTAGGTGCCCTGGGAGATGCTGTGCCCAGTACACTCTACAAAAGGCACCAGCATGGTCACTACTATCCTCTGCAGCAAGGCACAGCTGCTTCACACTTTCCATCTTGCTCCCTTTTCCTAAAAAGTTCTCTAAATTTATGGGGTGAAGTTACCCATAATCCCTTCAGCATGAAGAATAGCTCCTCTGAGAAAGATAAGATGAAATGGTGGGGACTGTTTCAAACATAATCCCTTCTGAGACTGTACTGAAAAGACTTCCTGTATGATTTTTTTCTTGTATTTTTTTTCCCCAAAGAAGCAGAGGAGAGTTTGGGGAATATTTGTTTTCTCTCTGATTCTCTTAAGTTCTCTACCGAGTCTCATTTTCCACCACAGAGAGCAAAGCATCTGCTACATTTAGATGGAATAACTGAAAATGAAAATGAGAAAGACCAGCCCCCTAAACACAACCCAACACAAACACCCATGGGGCAAAGGGAGTACCAGCTGTATCATTTCCTCCACTACTCATGTGCTCATTATCTCTTTTCAGTATTTCCTTCCATTCCCCCTCCACATCTTCACCTCCTCCTCCTCTCTGCATCCACAAGCCATAGAAAAGCTCAGCTCTGCTATGAAAGGAGAGGATTTTGCAGGCATGTCTCTGTGCAGCACAAGGATATACTCAAGATAGCTTTGCTTTTCCTTAGCTGAATGATGAGCAGTGGGTAAGGAGGCAGCACAGGGCGAAGAGGGATAGAAAGAAGGTAATGCTGGAAGGGTGAGGAAGTATGTACAAAGGAGACCATGCACACTGAACAAGAGCAGCATTTCTTTCTTAAAGGGTTTTTAAGCCCTTTTTAATTTGAAAACAGATGTGCACAGGGGTAAGGTTTATCTGGCATTGGCTTGACCAAGAAGTTGCAAGTGGCCAGTCCCAGTGCCCACAGTCCCCTCACTGCAGCACCACTTGAGTGCTACGACATGAGGCTGAGGCAGGTTTAGCTGAGTTGGCACATGCCCTGCTAGTCCAGCCAGGAATGAAGCAGTAATTTCAGGTGTTCAACTTTGCTGAAGGCCACCACCACCTCTCTGCCACTGTTCCTGATCACCTTGGTTCAGAGAGATGAGGATGGTCAGATTCCAGGGCAGGCTGCACTGTGCTTTGGACAATGCCCACAGAGATGCACTTACAAGACAGGAGCAGGAGAGACAAGATGGGGATCACTTCTCACAGCTTCCCACTGAGGCCCCCTCACATTGCAGGGACAATGCTTTTCCTTCCAGTTTCTAGTCAGCACCTAGCCTCCAAGCTGGGAGCTCTTGCCCCCCTGTCCAGCTCCTGTTTTCTCAAGCTAGCTGGGCTGAGTCAAGGGCTGGCATCCACAACTCTGGGACTGCACACCCACCTCCCTGGAAAGCCCTAGCCTAGTTCCTCTTTTCTTTGCTCATTCTGCCACCTCCTGGTAAGTCTGATTCTGACATGGTATCAGAAGATGTGATACTTGCCTTACCCAAAAATTAGGCCATAAATAATAGGATAATGACTTAGGTTGGAAGAGTTGGGTGCAGGTCCCTCCAACTTCATGAGCAGGCATAGCTTCAAAGTTAGAGGAGTTTGACAAAGACCTTCTCCACTCAAATCCAGGAAATCTCCAAGGGCAGAGATCCCCACAACCCTTTTGGTTGCTCATCCTTGCACTGAATTTTTTTCCTCGTATACACTCAGAATTTTCCTTACTGCAACTTGTAATCTTGGACACTCATCCCTTTGTTGTGAGAAAAGCCCAGCTCTACCTTCTCTATAAGCCCAATGGCAAAATTTCCATGTGGAACTACTGCCATCTTTAATGGGCTATGTCTGAGCCCCTCTACCCTCTCCAGGTTCTATTCATCTTCAGCTTCTCTGCCTCCTCTCTGGGACTTCTGTTTTCAAACAATTTTTTTCCCCTCACATTCTTCCTCCTGCTCCTTTCTATCAGCAGTCTGATAAGTAAGATGATCTAGAGCTAAGCATAGGGTGAGGTTATAGATAAATTAGTGTATTTACAAGAGCATTCCCAATACAGAGAACAAACACGAGGTTTCAGGCACACAAGCCCTCTTTCAGATCTAACGCAAGGACAGTATGGTAATGCTAAACTTCTGAGCAAAGCTTTCTTTCCATTTCAAGCTCTGTATCTTGTATTCTTGTCTCTCACCTTTATTCCTTTTGTGATTCTTACTCTCCACCTAAGAACTACACTATTTATGGTTCACTTTATTTCCACACAGTAATTAATGTTGCTTACTCCAAACACTGTGTTGCTACATAATATTTGTCTCTCTTAGTTTTGTCCAGAACTAATTTTTGGTTCTGCTTTTCTCTCCAGATTTCCTTATCAGCCCTAGGACTACGCAAAATGGGCACTTTCTCTTCTATTCCCTAATAGAATATTCTCTCTCATTTTGTTTTGATTCAAAATTTTGAAGCAAGCTAATGTAAAAACATCCATCATATCTTATGTGCTTGTTCTTAGGACAAAGTTCTTCCAATGCACAACTCTTCCTTGCATTAGCTGAGGACTCTGTCACTGCAGGAGACTTTGATCCTGTCAACAGGAGGAGGGAGTGGAGGAAACACTACTGTCAGCTCCATAGATATGCATCTATTGAATGATGACAGCAGAGACCCAGCCTCGTAAGAGGCCCATACAAATGGATTTAAAACAAACTGTTATTACCTGTTACTATAACTCACTGATCTTAAGCCTTGAAGGAAAATTATTCTGCACTTGGATTGTTTATGACTGCTTTTTAAAATTTTATTATTAAATGCAGTTACCTCTATTAGATTGAATTATACAGATCTGAGTGAAATTCCCCATAAAAATTTGAATAGCATGTACATACACAGTGCCCAGACTGCTGTGTGCAATGCAGGAAGAAAAGCTGGTTACAATACCTTATCCTCAAGATTGGCACCTGCCATTTCCTTTTCAACACTGAGATTGATTTCTGTTGGTTCTTCAATTTCTTTTCTTTCTCCATCTAACAAACAAAGCCCCAAGAAAATGAAAAAAAAAAAAAAGGTATCGAAGCATATCCTGACTAGAAAAACAATGAGCATGCTTTTTTACAGTTACTCAGAAAAATGAAAAAGTGATTTTTATAGTTTGTAGTTACATAATGGATCCTAGGCTGGGGAAAAACAAATTTGCAAGCCAGGATGGCACACATGGCAGAATCCAGTTCTTCTACCTTACACTATTTAATTTATGAAAGGCTGGAGATAAGTGTAACCATAACACTAAAAATGCTCTGTAGCAATGTTTTTTACACAACTTTATTCGCAATATTGTTGTGAGAAATTATTGCTACCCTTTGCAGCTGAAATTATTGGAATATCAATCGTAGTTCTCAAGCCTCCTAACAAAGGCGTTAACAAAGTTATATAAAAATTTACACTACCTGAACAAGTGCCCAAAGACAACGTTTATTACATTATTTTCTACTGATTTTGACCAAGGAGGCTTTCCAAAAAACCAATTCGGTATCGATTATTTCAGCACTCTTAAGATGTAAAAGCATCAAATTTTACTCACCACCCGGAACAGATTCTGGTATTTCATTGGCAGAGAACCTATGCTTCACACTTAATTCCTCAGTACTTCCCTCTGGTGATCTGTCTGTTTCGCTCACTTGTGATGTTTTTATGGCCACATGGAGACTTTCAACTAGAGGAAAACACACAATTACAGATGTCCCTTAAATAGTTCCTTAGTGCATAAATCAATGCCACTGAATTGATTGACCATGGAATAATTTGGCTCTTAAGAGACTTTCAGAGGTCACCTAGTCCTATACTTCACTCAAACCTGGTCAATCTAAATTGTGTTGCTCAGAGCTTTGCACACACAAGCCTTTAAAACCTCCGAAGGTGGAAACTTCAAAGCCTCCCTGAGAAACCTGTTCCACTTTCTTAACACTCCCATGATATTTAATTTTTCATTTCAGATAGTTGGAATTGCCTGCATTTCACCACAGGACTATTGTCTCTTGTCCATGCGTTCTTTTATTGTCATGTCCCTCTGCAAGAAATCTGGCTTCTCTATATCCTCCCATTAAGCTCTTGTGGACAGTAATGAGATCCCACTAAGCCAGCTAGCTCAGCTTCTCTTCAGAGGTCGTGTCCTCCAGCCTGATGCCTTTCACTGCATTTCCTCTACTTTGTCAATGCCTCTCTTGCCTAGGAGAAGAGCAGCATTTGTCATAGCAGTCCAGATAGGACTCACCAAGGTTAAGTAGAGGAAGAATCACCTCCCTCAACTTGCTGGCAACTCTCCTCCTACTGCAGCAGCCCAGGAAGCAGTTGGCCATCTTTGCCACAAGGGGAACAGCTGCCTCATGGTCAACCTGCTGTCAAGTAGGACTCCCAGGTCCACTTCCACAAAGGTGTTTTCTACCTAATCAGTGTCCAGCCTGTACCAACACATGGGATTACATCTTCTGAGATGCATTTCTCTTTGTCATATATCTAGGTGTTCCTCTTAGCCCATTTTCCCTATTTATAGAAGTCTCTCCAGCTCACTGAATGCTCCACCTCATCCGATGACAGCTATGAGCTTGTTAAGAGTGTACTCGATCCCAAGGTTAACTGCATTGATAAAAATGTTGAACACTAGTGGTCTCAGGATACACTTCTAAGAGAATCCCCTAATAACATGATACCAACAGGATGTCATATGACTGACCTGTTCAGCCCAGCAGTCCAGCCTGTCTTCCACCCAGTTAAGCAGTTTACATCAATTAGATGTAACATTACATAAGAACACTACAGCCAGTGCAAACAGTGTTGAAGGTCTGAAAGACTGGTAAACAAGGTAACCAACATGGACTCTTCTCTCACCATAAAACCTGTCAGGTTATTCAGACACAACTTGACCTAATTAGTCTGTGACAGCTGTTCCAAATCATCTTCCTGTCTTTCAGGTTCCTGGAAACATCTTCCAGGAGGATTATCTCAGAGATGCTGGTGAGACTGACTGTTTTTCAGTTCTGTGTGTATTCCCTCTTGGAGTGCAGGTCTTACTTTCTTCATGTCATCAGGAACCTCTCCTGATCACTGTGACTTCCAAAGTTGACAGAAAACAGCCTCACAGTGACATTGGCCTGCTTGCTGAGCAGCCTTGGATTTATCCCATCTCATCTCATGGATTTGTGTATATCTAATTTGCTTAAGCACTATGTAATTCTGTCCTTCTCTACAATCTTCTACATCTGAGCAATGCTTTATTCCCTAATTCTGCTATTAGCTCAAGGACTTAGTATTTCCAGCCTGGAAAATGATACCCACAAATTGTCTACAATGTAAACAAAGTGGTGTAGAGTCCTGAAATCCAAGACATCATCAACATCAACAACAGCATGAGAGAAAGTGAAAAATAAAGAAATGGGCAGAATAAGGTGTGTGATAAATTTAGGCTGCCACTTTAAGTATTTTTTGTTCCATCTGCCTTACAGATGGACTTACACTGCCCTACAAAAGTTTAATCAATTTTATCAATAAAATGCTCTTTTACTTTATGATGATGATGAAGGCCAAGCTCCACTGCTTTATAGGTTGAAATGTTGTTAGTAGCACACAGTTCTCAATTTAATTGACATGAAAATCAGGACTCAGTTTACCAGGGCTCTTTTCCACTGAGCTTAGGAGAAGTTTAGTTGAGTTTCCAGCTAGGTAAGGTATCTACAAATATCATTCCCTTCCTTCTTTGGTAGGACAGCACTGCAGATGGTGCAGCCATCTACCAACTCCCTCTGTTACAGCAGGCAGAAAAAACAGAGATCCTACATCAATTCTGGCAGCTGTTTCTTGGTAGAAATTAGATTTGTTCCGTATGTGATCATACAGGATTCTGATCTGACACCAAAATTATCCAAGGTAGGTGAAGGTTGGGGACCAGGTGCAATATCATACTGCAACTCCTGCTGTGCTTCACAGAGCTGTACTGTAAGGACAGCTAATAACCTAGCACCATGCCCCTGCCAGCATATATTTGATGTATGCCCTAAACATATTCATTATTTTACAATCTGGCAGGTTCCATCTCCTTTATGTGACAAAAATAAACATGGCTGATTTTTCTTCTATGCCCTTTGCCAGTTTTTGACACTGCCACTTCTTGAGACTTGACAGAACTACAACACAAGGCAACATGGCTGCACTTGGTTACTTAAAACATCTGCCCATGTGCAGAGCCACCAATCCACTCTTCCCATGCAAACTCACCTTCTCTGAGGGCTGCTGCCAGCAGTAAAGCAGCCTGTGGAGTTTCTCCAGAATCGGGTTTGATAAGAAGGTGAGGTTCTACATGGACATCTTCAAACCCACACAAATCTCCCAGTTCTGCATAGATACGCAACTTTTCTTCTAAATAATTGCAGATTTGCTGGTCCTGGTTACTCAGTGATTCTGTCAACCAAAATTGAACAGTGTAAAAATAAAAAATGTATTATCATTTTTTATGCTGCAGGGAAAGCACGTTCCCCATTCATCTTTCTAATATTTATGCCATGTAGAAAGTGCTAATTCAAGTTAAGTGGCCAGGACCTAAATTTATCTAAGTTCATCCCACAGTCTGTCCAAATGAAAGCTCACACACATCTTGGCAGAGCCTAGGCCAAAGCCCTACCCTGATGAGGTGGCTTTGGCTGCCCTCTCTGGCCCTTATTACTCCTGCTGCACTCACAATAACACATCAGTTCTATTTCCTGGAAAAGCAGTTGGCTCATGTGTGCTAACAATTCAGGGCTTCAACATCAAACACCTACTTTCAGCAGAAGATAACTGTCCCTGTGGCTTTCAATAGGACAGATGTTGCTGCAATTTCTCTCCTCACAGCAGTATAAAGATGTGGGAGCTAGGTGTAGGGGCACAGAGGAAATAGAGTTTATCCTTATTATCTATATTTGCAGATAAAAATGACAGCAGCAAAAGACAAAGTGACATAAACAAGGATAGAGCCACACAACTCTGAAGATTCAAGGCATTTTCACAGACCAGAACTACCTGGTCCTGATGATGACCTGTGAAATTCAGTGTTTGTTTTGAAAACATCCATTTTTATTTTTCTTTTTTGGTTATAGTAATGTAGGAAAAACACTAAAGTGTTTGGAAAAAAACATGCTTCTCTTTCACATTACACCATCAGACAGCCCCATCTGTCTCTGCTGTGACTCTGCCTGCTGAGCCACTTTGAACGCACCAGTCAGAATGGGTGCACAGCCACTAATTCATCCTGAATTCTCAGGATGCTGGAACTCTCAGAGCAACAGGAAAGGTACCACACCTTGATATTTCTGAATTCTGTATGCCTTGGCCTCAGCAATACGTCTGTCCTCCTCAGATTCAATCATTTTTACTTCTTCTTCTTCTTCTGGACAACTTCAAAGATGAAAGACAACGGTGGATAAAGCAAAATCTGCACATCATCTATTCATCTTCAATACAATGTCATATTCACAATAAACAGAATACAACACCAGCACCTTTTGCAACAATCCAGAAGCATGCCATTTGTCTGCCTCTTTAAGAAGCAGTAAGTGGATGTCAAGCAGACCTTTTTACTCTGGTAAGGCTGCACTGTGCAGCACGAGAGTGACTGAGGCATACACACAGGTCTGCTGTCCCAAGCATAATCTTGGGTCCCATCAGTAACAGTGTTTTCCCCACCATTTTTAATGAGCTGACACCAAGATAACAGGCATGATTTGTGATTTGCTCAAAATGGTGGTATGGACTCTGGAAGGCAGCCAGTGCCAAAGGCAAAGGTGAGGGAAGACTGGTACAATGGCTGCGTAAGGACGTCTAATGAGGAACAGAACTGGTCTGCTGATTCAGTGGGAAACCAGGAGAAATATGGGAAGTGTGGCAGGATTGATGAGGAGGCTTTGGCACCTTGAGCTCAGAGGAAAACCAAGCTCACAGATGGACCCAGTGCAATGCAGAACAAAGAACATGCTGCCATGAATATCCAACCAACTTCCCATCTCCTTTGGACTACCAGCATGAAAACCAAATCCCTTTTTCTCTACCTTTCCACCGCCTCTTGAATATGCCTCATCCAGTTGTTACGTTCTTCTTTGGAGCTGGTATGGATCTCATACATCTCAGGTCCTGCAGATGAAGCACTAATCAGAAACATGCCCCTTTCTTCATTGGCTACCTCTCTTACTATGAGCTTCTGAAGGGAGATGACTGAAGGCTTCTGGTCCTGGAGGAAACAGTCAAAGCACATGCATAATAAATTACTTTCTTATAAAACACCACAGTCTAGAAGGAACACAATTTTTCAATTCACTGAATTAACACTATTATTATTATTAACTATACTAGTCCTGGTATAGTCAGACTACTGAAAGTTTTGAGTAATCAGACATCGTTTTAAACTATTCTTTAAAATATGTTGCACTGTCAATGAACAAATTAAGCACTAGATATGTGCTGAAAAGAAAATCTCAGAGGCTCAATGATACTGAGATACAATATTCATATAATGTTTATATTTATATAGTTTAGGAACTTCATTCATGTCTTTTATATGTGTTTACTACTACATTTTCAGTAACAATTGCTCTTCTGTTTGTTTTATGTAACAAAATATTAAAATTTATATTGGAAAACTGAAAGAGCCTGCATTACTTCCCATCTTCACAGCCATGTAAAGTACAACATAAAAGAGATAATTCTGTTATTTTCATCTTTCTCCATAAAAGAAATATTCATTTTTGAAAACAAACTTAATTTTCTATATACTGACATACTACAGTTCTGAACACAATACCAGAATTTTAGAAAAGAAAAAGTTATGTGGGAATGTGCTGGATAAGAACCTAATTTTTGAGAAATATACAAATAAATGTGCAATGTGTGTGTTTAAATATCTGATAATATACTCACAACAGCGGCAAAGATGTATTTTTGATCCTTTTCTTGTAAGAACAGTAGTACATCTGTTAGAAGCAGAGCTAAGATGTCTTAAAATGAGAAAAGGAAAATAATGGCTTTTAATTAAAACTGCAATCAGTGTTAAATTCTTATTTTATCTTTATAAAGGGAGAAGCCCTGGGAAGAAATATCTCATAGAATCCTACAGTAAACTAAACAGGAAATGTCTGAATTAGCCCACAGTCTGCATGAAACACTTGCACATCCCTTCTTTGTATCTCCCAGGAAATATCTCTCCAGCACCATGTTGGAGCACAGGCTCAGGGAAAGAACAAATCCTTGTACCAATGGCAGTACAGCTTTTCTAAGCCGTTCACCTGGCAAAGACTACCTCACATAACCTTGCTTTGTCCATGCTGTAAAATACACTCACAGCACAGTATTACACTGGTAAAAGCATTTCTAGAATAAGGATCATCAGACAGCTTTATAAAGTTGTACACCAAGTACTAGTACACGCCAAAAAACCCCATTATCCAACATGATCAGCACCAAAAATGAAAATCTGAGCTTGCATGTAAAAATTGTGCTCCAGTCAAATGTGGCCTCAGAATTTCTTTTCTACTATGGATGTCTCATCACCACTGAGTTGTTAATGAGCTATTTTCAATGGCAAATAATGTGAACAATTAAAATGTACAAGTGAAAACACTGTATTACAAAACAAAATTGAAAACAAAAAACTAGAAGGAGGGGACTGGAAGAAGAAATGCAGATGGCATTGTATGCGAACTTGTGTTCCCGTGCAGATTACTCACAAACCATGGCAGCTTCTGGAACTGACCATCCAGAAATTAGTGGGACATTTGCAGTACCATTACCTCAGACATTCTTAATTGCAACATAGCACAAGAAAGTATTTTTACTTTTTAACTAGTCTTTGAATGTTATTTGCATAAGACTTAAAGGACTTTACTGCTCAGATGAAATACCTTTGAACCGACCAGTGGCTGTCTTCCAATACACTAAGCCTTCATGAAGAAGTATCCTCTCTTTCTTCATCAAGTCTTGCTTCCTAAAAATGTGGCCATTTTTCAGCTTTGTATATGTTTTGTTTTCAGTTCTACTGAGAATTTTCAGCAGCTTTTGCTTTTTCTCATACTCATTCACTTTCAAATCTACTGCTGCTATTACATCCTTAATTAGATGAATGGCTTTGCACAGGTCTTTATGCTCTTCTGTTCCTTCTGTATGAAATGAAAAATAAACAACATGACACTAGTCAGCATATTCAAGAGAAGATATAAATCCTTCCATTCTGGAAACAATCAGAAAGGTGCAAATCTTAAATTGATAAATTTGTTCATTTAAGCTGAATCTTGCAACCATCTTACTAGAATTATTAGAGGTATACACCTTTGTTTGACTCATCTATTAAAAGATGACCTGTGCCTCAGATTTATTCATTAGCCAAAACAACACATTGAATAGTTTCTGACACATTTATAAAGTGCAAGCACTTAAAAAAAATTGAGGCTAAGTAAATCACATAGCATATTATTTTTCTGGCTAAGCAAAAAAACCCTTGAAACAGGACTGCAAGTAGAAAGGATTTGCATTGCATATGCAACTTTCTACAATGCTCATTTACTGCCTGTTTGGAGGGCAATATCTGTAAGTTAATAGTAATTGTAAAATTTTCTACTAAGTTCCAGAGAGGGCTTTCAAGCTTTGCCTGAAAAAACAGAGAGTAATTTACAAAATATTTGCCTATCGCATCTTAGAAAAGACTCCTCCAGAATTAATTCCAAAGGTACAGGTGTGTATCTGAGCTAGTTCACATACTTTAGTCAAGGTCTTTTCCTAAAACAAGTATGCTCTTCTGGACTTCTATGGCCTACCTGGGTGGAATATCAGAAATCTTCACAACCCAGCCTTGACAAGGCCTATATAGACCAGACAGCCCTGTTTAGGTGACAATTGCCTGAACAGTAGGTATTCATGTTGCTCTGGTTGTATCTCGACAGAGCAGTGAATTTAATTTTTGTGATACTGTAGCTGTGCAAATTCCTTACGTTAGAAACATGCTAGGATTTCAGACATGAAGCAACACTTCAGCTTTTATTCACCTTTTGAGTACTGCAATATCCTTTCAACCAGAACAGGGTATTTGGTGATTCGCTGGGTGATGAGCAAAATGCATTCAGGGATTCTTCGGCGTCGTGCCAATAGGTTATTATTTTTCAGCTGCGCAGATACAAATATATAGCTTAAGTAGTAAATGCATATTAAACCACCAATTGACTAATAAGAAATATGATCTAAAAGCATTACAGTAAGTTAAAACAAATGCTGGGTAATCTGAACCATCCCCAAGGAACAGTTGCTCTGCTGAGGGATGAGGCGTATTGTAATGGGAACATGTGTGTAATACACACTGGATGCCAAAGCATTCTAAAATTTGAAAGAAAGCTGTGATTTATCAGCTCACTAGTTAAGAAGGAAAAACTTTTGCCATTTTTATTAGCTATTAAAAGTGAGTTACCAAATATAATTCCAACCCTAAATCTATGTACCTTTTTCCTGAGCATTTTGTCAATAGTGCTCATGATTCCACGTTCACTTACTTTAATAAAATTCTGGAACTTCTTGTTTTGTTGCAGCTCTTTGAAGAGATTAACAGCTTCTTTCTGATGGCTACAGAACTCTCCGTATATTTCCTCTATTTTAGTTGCATTTTCCTCTGAAAACTGAAGAAATTAATAAGTGAATTGTGCTCAACATTCTATCTGACAGGAAGGTGTATACCTTTAACCAGTGGATTTTGTACAAGTAGGGAACTTTTATATTACTGGTTTATCAAGTTCTCTGAATTTCACTAACAAGGTCTGTTACTACAGAATGAAAATAGGCTAGGTGTTTTTAGGAGCAGGAAGAGGAACATAGGCTGTAGAGAGCACAAGCAACATCCACTGTAGTCTTGCCAGTAACTGCTAGAACATTATAACAGCATTTCCATCACCTCTTTGCAAACACAACCCTCTGAGGCTCGTTTGCTTTTGTCTTATCTTCACATTGCTTCTAGACAAGGTAACAGCTCAGCTTTTTATTTCAGTGGAGTGAAAACAGACTGACCGAAGATGAAAGGCTACCTCTCCCTTTCACAAGGAACTGAATTGTGAATGCCAAGACACCAGTTAGCTATTCCTCAGGCACAGGAAACACCTTGCAACAACCCCTTCCCTAGTGAGCAGTATCCTGGGATGTAACAGGCCAGATTACAACAAGAAATTAATGGGTAGTTTCTTTTCCATCGTCACAGTTCCTCGCATCTCTACTCAGCTGATAAAAAAGTGAATCCATTGCTTCCATTTTTTGCAGTCCATAGCATGCCAGTAGCCTTCTACTGCAAACATGACCAAGTTCATTGCTTTCCTTGTTGCTCATACTGCCTAGAGAGAAGTCCACCCCAAGTTCATCACAGTTACCTGACAATAACAATATTTTTTCACATTGCTATTTCATCCTGAAATAATCAGGGGAGGGAGGACAGATTTTGAATCTTTTTGAGGCAACCATAATTACCTTTTTGCCCACAGAAGTTTTAGATTAAAAAAAAACGTTTAAATTTGGAATTCTGAGCACTTAAAGGATTACCAGAACAGATGCTTCTACCTGCTGCACAAGGATGTCTCCAATTCTGCTGATGACAAAATTACGCTCACTCCCTGCCTCACATGATTCTTGCCGTCTGTCCTTCATTCTGCAGAAGAATTGCCTGTGAATTTCCAGTAGCTCATCTAAGCAGGGGAATAGTCTGTCCACCATGCTGCGGTCAAGCTGCAGTTCTTCCTTCATCCCTTTCCTGAATATTTCAGACATAATGAACAGGGTATGGATGTGATGTACTTCTGTTCGCATCAGCTCTGCGGTATAAAAGAAAAGAGCATACCGTAGTAATCCCCTGAATATTTTGCACACCTTCTAAGATGGACTTTAGTCTATCAAATATGCAGTCATAATTCCTTTTTCTGTATGAAGCTCAAACCTAATAGATTATGTCAGTAAGAATACTTAATTTATCTGGCTCTGACACAACTCTCCCTGTATTCCACTGAACAAGCTGTGGTTGTAATTGCTTGAGCTGGGGATTGGATGAAGCCCCTTCCAGTTTCAACCATTCTGTGAACAGGCTAGGCATGTCTCTGGTAGCTGCTACTATCCATTTCCTTAGCTCTAGGAGACATTGTAACTTGTCATAAAAATGTTCTTTGAACCTTCTTGTTGTTTGGAGTTGAAGCATTCAGTTTTCTGGATATAAAGCATGAAGGTTCCCTCTCTATTTGGTGCACAAATTGTGTTTAAACCTACACACAGCTTTGAAATACTGACCAAATATGACATCCTGCCGCTTGACGACATCCTTTTCTTGCTTGCTACAGAACATCGGATCCACAACAAGACTCCAGGACTGTGCCCCAAACTCTTCTGCATCTGTGCAGAGATCAGTCCACTGAGACAAATCCACATCATCTATGACAAAATTTATATTTCTTTAACACCACACACATAAAGAGCAAGGGAAGTCCCTTGGCACATGCAGATCTATTCATACAGTAAGGGGAGCACATCACAGAGATGAACTATAAGCATGAGCTCTGCAAAGAAGCCTGGCACTGTCTGGAAGAAAGCTGGCACTGTCTTTACCACTACTGTGAAGTTTGCCAGATGTCAATATTATTATCAAAGTGTTGAGTTGTTTTTGTGACAGAAGGGGAGGAGAATAGGAAAAAACCACTCCTCTTTCCTCAGATTAAATCCTTTTGTAACTCTTTGCTTGAAGAAATCTTTGAAAATCTAAAAATAATAGTCAACATTTCAAATACCAGATGACCAGTGAGTGGTATGTGCACCATTCTACATGAGTGAATGCCTTTCAGCTTTCAAATTCAGTCTCACACCTAGCTACAGAAAAAAATCTATTTCTATTTGCTTCTTAAGGCCATGTAGCTATTGTAAACACACAGCTCACCAGTAGGAGTTCAGAATTTGGGCTGCTGAGGAATACAAGTGTTGCAGGTTTACAGTTTGCAGTGGACACTGTCAACAGAGTCAACCAGATGAGTGTAAAAGAAAAGTGTATTACTGTTCTGTTTCTGCAAGGATGCCAAATACATTTATCCCCATTACTTTAAAGTGGTAATGACATACTAAAATATTCTGAATAGTTATAGAATAGATAGTTACAAGGAAGAAAGGAAAAGTTCTCTTTTAAGAATAATGTGTTTGATTTCATCGTTTTAATAAGGGATACAATTATTTTTTAAAAACAAGTGCTATTCTTTGAGAAGATGAAGTATCTTCCAAAATCAGCTAAGGAGGTTATCTGGCTCTCACTTTCCAATACCAGCTATAAGATGCAACATCTGTGCTACATTCTCACCTTCCATCATAAAAGCATCCATTGAAGAAAAGGTCTGTAATGTTTGCAACATCTCTTCAGACTGTGACTTGGACTTCCAGCTGCCAGTCTCAGAGTCTTGTTCAGAAAATTCACTCTTCAGAAATGTCACTCTTCTACAGCAGAATTAAAAAAAAAAAAATACCACATTTATTTAACAGTTTAAATTTCCCTAGAAATTCTGAAGGAAGTATTTAGCATAGCCCATTGGCTTTCTACCTTTCCAAACCAGCACCAGGGACACTTTTGGACAAGAGGTAGGGTGGTAAGGCTTCTCTCTTTCCAGAAGATAGACCAATAGGCACAGAGAAAGAAGGATGCACTGGGCATAGCACCATCTGTGAAATCTCTCCAGGCAGGGAATCTGTGAGGCAAAGCACAACACAACATTTTGACAAACAATGAGTTTGTTTGACTGAGTATGTCATCAACAGCACACTGACACCAAGAAATGGTATCTGGTGCTCATATTGACCTACACCAAGCATCAAGGATGTCCACTTGCCAAAGTACATGACTTTGGCACAAGGCTCTCTCACAGATAATATTATTTTAATAAATATTATAATATTAATTACCATATTAATGGTTTATTATAGTACATTGCATTATAATACATAATAATATAATAAATTATAATATTGTAATAAATTATAATAAATTATATTAATAAATAATATTTTTTTATTTATAAAATAAGCCTGTAGGCAATGCAGAATAGCCCCAGAGTGGCTACTGCTTGATAAGAAAATAATCTCAAATCATACGTGCTCTGTAGGTGCACAAATTCTTGTGCACAAGATAAATGACATAAAAGAACTGACTACTTTTTATTTTTTTTTTTCACTGAAAACATAGTAAATTCACACTCATTTTAGTAGAGGATGAGTTTATTCAACAGTGATCTCTCAAAAAATTCCATTGTATTAGAGACACACACCCTTTCTTACAGATCCTGAAAGGAAAATTTAAAACAGAAATGACATGAGAAAGTTCATGCTGTCAGTCCCATGATTTTTAATCAAGGCCTACCTTAGAAATGCTAGGTTTATACCTAACTTACTTGTTACACCAACTTGGAGCTTGTTTTTATTATGGGATTTCTCCTGGGATTTCTGAAAAAAGAAGAATTTTTTTAAATCACATAGCTGATAATATACTTAACAGCAAGTCAGTAACTCATTCACATATACCATCACACAAAGGGCTACATGGAAGTGGTCCTTAATTATGGTACTAATTCCTTCCAATAACCAATTTTATTAGTTACTGATTAATAATAATATTCAAAGTAGCTTACTATTTGTACTACAATACAAAACTATCCATTCTAAGCAGACTGAGTTACAACATTCTACTTTCTCTATATGAGTATTGCCTGCAAGGCCTGCAAGAAAAGTGCACATTCAGGGCTTTATACTCAAATAAGATCAAAGCATTTGTATTAGTACACTATCTGAAGCATGGGCACCAGAGGCAGAACCACTCCCCCTTCCAAAGTGGGCTTTGAAAAAGTGAAAAATCTGTACCAAAATCTTGCTCTGCTAAGGCATATATTTCAGGTGGGTCAGTGAACATTTCCTGCACTTCACTCTTGCTGAGATGAGTTGGGGGCTCTTGTATCCTCTTGCAAATAACCCATTATCCCCAAGAACCAAAGCTGTCAGTTCAGCAGTCTTAATGTCTAAAGTTTCCCAGAAATTAGTGCAAGACCTTGACGTGAAAATTATAAACAAAATTAAACACACTTGATTTATGTACAGTTTAAGGCTTGTTTATGCTGAAGAATCAATATGGAATCATGATCTCCTTGGAAGCCACCATGTTGCAAAACCCAGCTACACCAGAACGACATGCTCCACTAATCCGAAAAATGACCTGCATCATTGTGGCACGTATCTCTTCAAGCCCCATTTTATCTCTTGAGGGCAGTAGCCTTACACATCAGGTTTTCAAGACTATGTCTTTGTTACAATAACCTCACCATGCATGCATTCCTTCTTAACAGTTAAGGTAGTATCCATCAGCTCTGGTGCTGGTGTTGCCCTGTTCAGAAGCAGCTGAACACTAGGAGCAATTGCCTAGGCAGGCAGATATGGAGTCACCTCCTCCAGAGATTTTCCAGAATGGATGAAACAAACATCTGCCCAAATTGTTACCTAGAAGTGAACCTGCCCAAGGGTGAGGACGTGGATGAAGTCACCTGCCAGACCCTCTTTGCTGCTCTCCATTATTCCTAATATATGGAATACCCCCCAGTACACAAGGGTTCTTTCTCTCCTGAGTTTGGAGAAGCCTTTCTTTTCAATCTGTTCAGGATTGTAACCCTCAAGGTACACCATTTCACAATCTGAGCTTGCAACCCTTCAAAATATTAGGATATTAGGAAAAAGATCTTTATGGAAAGAGTGATAAAGTACAGGAATTGTCTGGCCAGGGAGATGGTGGAATCGCCATCCCTGGGTGTATTAACTGACTGCCCTGGACGTGGCAGTCAGTGCCATGGTTTAGTTGAGGCCTTAGGGAATGGGTTGGACTTGATGGTCTTGAAGGTCTCTTCCAACCTAGTGATTCTGTGAAAAATATAAATGCTTCTTGAAACTCATTTTCGACCCCCTACTAAAAGATGTCATGCAAGCACAGTGTTTGCTCTGTTGCTCACATTAGCCATTCTGACACCCTTGCAGCCCTTCACACACAGGCACTGGGTCTGGGCAGTCTCTGTGTATCCTGTGTTTTCCTTCATCATGTTTCTGGCCCCTTGGAAAGCAAGTATGCTCTAGTAAGATCAGTGTAGGAGGTTACCTTGGTGCACACTGGAGCACAGTCCTTGCAGCTTTTATGCACAATCACGCTGCAATCTGAAAGAGAAGGTACATTTCAAAGCCTGGCACCAAACAGGGTCCCCAGTCTGCAGAAAACGTACTCTGAGGCTCCAGTTTTCCCTTTTTCAGGTTCACTTACTAAAGTAATCCTTAGGATTCTTTGATGCACAGATCCAGGCTAGAAGGAAGTTTCTGCATAAAGTGCTAGGGCTAGGAGATCGATGAGGTTCTCTCTGAATCTGTTACCTGCTGTCCTTCCTCCCTCTCCTTTGTCAACCTCAGTTCATTACATAAAGCAGGAACATCCAAATATAGACAAGATTTCAAACAACACACTGAACTAGGATGTCAGAGCACTGTAAATTTACATGTAAAAGCCAGCAGCTACTTACAAGAACACTGCAGTGACTCCTTTCCTAGGAGGGCCTTTTCACAAACCATACATGGGATAACTCCTGGGAAAGTCCCGTATGTAAAACTGTGCCTGGTTGGTTTCTCCTTATCTTTGGTATCTTTATTTTTTGTCTTCATCCCCAAAAACAGAGGCAGGAAAATAAATAAATAAACAAATACATAAATAAATATGATAAAGCTATTAAATCTTAAAAACAATAAAATATTCCTTCATATGACCAAATTATTCTAGAATATTTAATCCCTGTCTTGGAAGAGTTGCAACAGAATACTGCACTCTGACACCCAATACAGCTGAAGCCCTAAAATCATACAGGCATTCCTTTTACCAGCAGCTAGGCTTGGAAGCATTATCAGGGAAGACTGACAGAAACTCATTTAAAAATCTACGGAAAGAGAAGGGACAGGAAACAAAATTCAAGAAGTGCTGTTGATTCACTGCACACATGTGTATCAATGCTACATCCTCTACACATATGTATGGATACAGCTGTATACAGCTCATGCCCCTGCAGATAAAGGTGCAGGTACACAAATTTAGACAAGTTGTCTTTAGATCTTAGAAGGCATTAGAAACAAACAATTTTTAATGAGTGCTAAAAAATTTAATAGATTTTGCATCTTTTTCCAGTACCCTTGTTGGCATAATTATACATACAGCTTATAGTTACTGGCAGTTATATTTTAGGAGAACACACAGACACAGATACACATGTTCACGGTTGGTTCTGACACTCCTGAAGGACCACCACCCCAGACAAAACCCTTCACGTCCACGCGCACGAGGATGTCCTGGGGCACAGGAGGACGTACCAGGGAGCCTGCAAAACCGCCAAAAGGCCACCCAGAAAGAGCACGTAGGCCAAGCCTGTCTTTCAAGCTGCTAATTGATGCCATTAATCTAAAATTAAGATGTCTTAGAATTAAACCACAGTGTTGTAATCTACCTTCCATAGTAGGCCTGTTTGACTCTGCAGGACTCAAATCTCAAACTCTTTAACACTAAGCAGTGTTTACTTATGCAAGGAGTCCCATTAACTTCAAATAAGGCAAATTCAACTAATTATACCCTAATGTAGACGTTTACACACTCAATTACTTTTTGAGAGCAATTCCAAGAATGGGCCCATATCTCCTAATTTTATTTAACAAAGAAAATATTTCCTAAATGTAATTCATCCATTTAAATGCTGGCTAAATCCCCAAACAGAGTTGCTAATGACTTCAAAGGAAAGCTGGGTTTTTAAACCCTTTTTAATACAGGGTTACCTGCATATGTTTTAAATTTAAAAAAAGAAAAGTGAAAATAGTCTTCCTATGACTTTTGTGGTTTTGTGACAAATAATTTATCTTTACACGAAAATTTAACTTCCATCTGTAATTCATTCAATTACAGTGACATAATCATACATAACAATGTGGATATAAATCCCAAATTACCTTGCATTTATTCCTTGTGCTAGTCATCCTGTTCATCAGAAAGCTGAAAGTCCGACTCACTTTATATTTTTCAGACTCATTTTTTGAGGGCACAACGTATTTATTCCATTCTTCTTCCTGAATCCTAAAATAGAGACCAGTGAAAAAATGTTCCTCGTTCCACTGGCAACATTCCTTTAATTAACAATTAGCAGAATCTGGACAGTGCTTGTTTCACCTAACATTTACAATTGCATGCTTTGTTGTGGATTTAACACATTACCGAAAAGATTGCTATCCCTTTATGAAAATAACACTTGCCAAGGAGTGCTCTGCGTGTGCAATGTGTAACAAGCTTGTCTGGATGGCATCAAAAGCTAATCAAACCACTGCAGAGGTTTGGACATCCCCGCAGTGGACAGGAGTCCCAGGAGGAGACAGGAGCCCATCCCTACTTTGTGCATCCCACAGTAAATCCCAGCCGCAGGATGTGTGCAGTGGGAGCTGGGTTGAGCTTGGCCCTCAGTTTAACCATGAGCTCACAGAAGCCATGGGCCTCCACACAGCTGCTCAAAGCCCACATCCCACAGGGGATCTCTTCCCCACCTGGCTCCCTAGATGTCATTCTTGCACAGACCTGCTCCCAGCTCTCCGCGACACACGCCCGTACCTTTGCTCCCGGGACTGCTCGGCCAGGCTGTACGCCCGCTCTGCAAGACACAAACAGCCACAGGGCACTCGGATCACAAGGTCATCAGGTTGATTTGAAGCTCCTAACCTCCACCAAGCCATAAGCTTACCATCAAGGGTTTGCAATGTCATTTGAAAATTAAGAAGGCAAAAACATGCGTACACTAGAAACAGCTTTTTCTAGGTAAAGAGCACTTCCTGCTAAGCTTTCAGTTGACAGGATCTGCCAGAACTGAGAAAGGTATCACTGAATGCCAGTCTCTGCAAACTGACGGCTTTTAAGAATAGCAAAAATCATTTCTTTTGCTTTTCCTAACAACACGGACTCAAATGACTCACCCCTCATTCTGCTTTTTACGTAATTCCCTGTAAAATATCTTAATGACATTGTTCTATTTGCATTCTTCTATTTACAATTTCTTCTTTCATCTTATGCAGCTTTATCTATCACAAAAAATTTAAATCCTTCTACATAAGGAAGAATAGTACTGCTCTAAGTACTGCCTAGGATGTTTAATGTGCTACGAATTTGTATCTTCTGCAATTTTACCATCCTCTACACAGATGACTCAAGGAGACACTTTTCACAAACTCTCTAAAAACCAAAATAAAAGATAACTCAGCTGGGTTGTTTTGGAAGAAAATAAGCCAAAAGTTCAGAGAACATTACCATTTTCAAATTAAAAACCACTCCCTTTGGCAGACATTTTTAGCAAAACTACCACAGGTATGGTTCAGAAAGATAAACACTTGTCTAAGTCAAATCTCCAGACTGTGATTTCTTTGAATTTAGATGCAGGCTTAAACACCCTTTGCTGAATCAGCATCCCTTCACACAACTGGTTAGCAAGAGTTAAGAGTATTTACCAAAGAAGCAGCAAAACAAAAAGGGCATTTCAATTAATTGTCAGGCATGACCTGTGTCACAGGTTGCTTCTGTAAGAAAACAATGCCATGTATCCATGAGAGATGAGGACAGCCTCATGCAAAACAGAGCTGGGACACTGACTTAGAAAGTTTAAGGGCCTGGAGAGGGGGTGGACCACTGTTCATGAGCACACCATCTACACAGCAGGTACAAATTCTTTACTGTTCTTTACTATTACAGCCTGGTAATACACTCTCCAAAAAAAGTAGGTAGTATGTTTTAAACCTGAGCATATTGAGGGTGTTTTTTAAGTGAGGTGAGCTGTATGAAAAGTGTATGTATTTCACACTTTGCATGACTTTCAAATACAACCCATACCCTCACTAAGAAAAGCGTGTGTTGCCTTCTAAACATGAAACTATGTGTCTGGAAATATAGCATGTCAGAAACAGGCCATAAAAAATTACAAGCTTCTTGCAGAGATATCTCTGACTCCACTTGATGAAGTGGGTGGGTTTTGCTCCCCACCTGTGTTTCAGAGATTCCAGAGGATCTGTGGGAAGCTGGAACCATCTGTCCTCTTTTATGCCTCTCCTGTGTCATCCTGAGCTTCCTCCTGGTCTCTGTCAGACACTTAGCAGGAGGCTAGGGTAAGGATCTTCTAAAAGGAGGATTACTGCCCATGTCTGCATTCGTTTTGGTGGCTACTGCCCTCTGAGTTTTATGCCCTCTCAAGATCAGTGGCTGTATCACGGGCATGATGAGGGCATGACAGGGCTGTAGATGGGAGAGAATGGAGGGATGATGGTAGGGCTACCTGAAGGCTACCGAGCACACACGCTGCTGGGCTCTGTACCATCACCAGCACTGGGCCCGAAGCGGGCAGGTATTGAATAATGCAAAGCCAGAGGACTGACCTCCATTTGAATCCCCAACTGCAAAGTCCTGAGGAACGCAAGTTCTTCCTACCAAACCTTTGGGTGAGGAGCAGGAATAGGAGCGTGACCGAATCCCAAGCACTGTGCATTCCTATGAGAAATTGCAGCAAACAAAACCTTGTGTCATTTTGATGACGCAATTGGTTGCATCAGCAACAGAAACAAAGTAAATCAGGAACAGCTCGAATAATTTTCTTGGCTTCAAGTTGAATTTTTTGACAATTTTATCTGAATTTTTAGGAAGTCTGTCATACTTCCACTGTGAAAAATTTTTGTATGCTACAGGAAATAAGTGGTGGATGCAAATCAGACTAAGAGACTAAAAGAAAGCTTATATTCTTCTCCAATTCGGTAACAGGTGACATCCACACAGTATTGTTGGCCATTACTTCTGATGACCAAGCTATCTTCTTTTACCAAGAAAGGGATTAATCTTAGTACTTTAATACTTCAAGAACATTTCATGAAGGCTTTGGCCATGCCTTAGTAATTACTGATGTCAGAGTTTCCAGAGAAAGGAGTTGATCTCTTTCTCTTTTATGTTGTTTTTTGCTTTTTTTATCAATATTGTATTTCAAAACATTTTCCAGTTACCAAATACCTCAACAGTAAGACTTGAAAGGAAATCCCCTAATTTTTGAGATATCATCTATACGTCATACAGACTATTCCTAAAACTCCTGTAAAGTGCGTACCTTACTGTTTTTTAAATTAACCCTACCAGAATTCATGTTTGTGCTGAACTCTTTTTCTCCCTTCATATAATCATTTGCTGAAGGACAGATAAAATTCTACAGTGGCAACAAGTGCATCTAAAAAACCATCTAAAAGAATCTCTGCAAACAAGAAATAATTCTGCGTATGTGACTGAAGATCTCAGAAATGGCGCCATGGTCTAATGAAAATTAATGTAGAACAGAATACTTCAGAAAACCATAGCAAAGATATTTACATTGATTGGTGGACACCACAGCTGAATTTCCCTGAGTTTAGAAATTGTTTTAAAACAGGCAGCAGGCCAGTTTTACACTTTACAAAGCATTTACTCTTTCACATAACTAGAGCTGGTTAAACATTTTCTCACTAAATATATTTTGGTTAAAAAATGCTTATTCACTGGACCTGAAATACTTCCCTTGAAACACTTCTGGTAAATGGTGTGTTTTTTAAAGCTGAGGCAAATCTCTGGTGGATATGTACTTTCCATGGCTGCTGCCCAGCCCAGCCACACCCAGGGAGTTCCAGCTTCACAACTCAGTGTGCATGGTCTCTAAAGAAACCAGCACTGCCAACTGGGAACTAATATTTCCCCTTCAGATTCAGATGTTTCTTGCATAGTTTCAGCGATTTACTTGAAAGGAAAACAATTCAAACCAAGACAGGATCAAATACCTTGGGCTGCAGACTGGTAGGTAAGTCCGGTCCATCTCTGCTAGAAGCCATGGCCTCTGAAGAGCCGAGGGAAGGGTAGTGAGCATGGGATCTGTCTGACACACCTCCACTTCCAGTCTCTACTTCAAGGTTATCGAGACTTGAACTGAAGAAGACAACAAAGTCTTTAATTTGCCTGAATTCCTCATAGAAATTTACTTCAACCTTAGTGCAATAAGCAAAGATTCAGCTGAATCCTCTGAACAGCGACAAAATTCCATGATTGCGTCAGGTAAACCATGCCCTGAGGCCTCTCTCAGGTCTCCAGTCACCTGGTCAAGGTTCTCAGTCCTCTTTCCAGGACCCCTCTGATGCAGACTCAGGGATCTGCAGCGCAGATATCCGCATCACCCACGATCACGCACACTCCCACCACAGCCAGACACCTCTGGATCAAGACTGTTAGACACATGCTCAGCGTCTCCCAAAAAATGAGAGTTCGTGTTCCACGCATAAACGTGTCTCGCTACAAAGGAGAAAAGGAGAGCTGACACAAAAAGTGGAACTGAGAGAACTACCTCAGATGTCAGTATCAAGTTGAGTGGGTGTAGATGGGTATTATGTGCATGTGTGCCTTTGGAAGATACCACATGGCTGCCCGCAGACATATTTTCATCTACATCTGTGACTTCATGACGGAAGATGGAAGAGAAAAACACCAAGAAGAGTTCAAGGAGGGTCTTGAAATAGTTTTTAAGGTCCAGTTCTAAAGATAAACATTTTAAAACATAGAGAGCAACAAGCAGACTGAAAACTCTCTGGCTAAATCAATATGTCAAACACGTAAAGATTATTTTATTGGCAAGGGTTCCTGAGCATGAGAGCACTCAGGTTGCTCAGCAGTACCATATTTTTCCAGGACGAATCCTGTTACCTGCAAGAGCAAGTTCATGGTCTCTTCATCAGAGTGACTGGAAGGAATGGTTGACTGCTTGCAATAACATTCCAGCCTTACAACATAAAACTTTAAATTATGTGTGGTATTTCTAAATAGCCAGAGTTCCTACCAAGGATAATAGCACAAAAATTCCTTCACACACCACTACTTTTTTGAAGCACTAATCTATCGCTATTGTCTGAAACTACTTCCTTATTACAGTTCTGGAGAAAATATTTTGCAATGTTTCTGAGTAATAGCCCACATGACATCTCAGAAACAAGTTATATTAATACATCATCAGTTACTGTTACATGTTAAACCAGAAAAAGCCATACATATCTATGTCAACAGACAAGTATCCATGACTTACTGTGGCAACTTCTCCAGGGAACTTTTCAGACATAAAAAGCTGGTTTAAAAATAGAATTACATACTGCTAGTCTTATTTTATGTGTAAAATCTGTATCACTAATATATGTCATATGACATATTAAGGCAAGTCACATGTCTCTGAAAATTTATATATACTCCTGAAGTTCTCATACAGGTGCCTAATCAAGGTCCTAAAAAGGGTGGGACTATCTAAAAATAGACAGAATAAAAATGTTTCTGACTAGAGGAAGATTATAGTATTCTACATGACATTCCTACCGTTAGCAAGAAAACAAACAAAAACACAAACAAAAACACCAAAAAAAGGATTGTGAAAGAAAAACTTTGTCTGACATTTATTATATTGTCTGTGTTAAGGATTTCTCCTAGTGGGACTTCATAGTTGCATAAGAAAGTCAAAATTAAGGTAGAGAAAATGTTATTGCCCACTTTAAAGGATAATTGGCTGACCCTTCTCCTCCTTATTGTTTCTACATAAGTCTGATGCTCTACCTCCAACTAGTGCTAATACCCTTCAAAGGTGGAAGCAAGATTCAGATTTCCTTCTGTGTAAGAAGGAATCTCATTTATTCAGAGAAGCAGTAAAACCTCTCCTTCAAGGAAATCCATTGTTAAATTGTTTAATTATAAAATTAATTGTTAGAAACCTATTTTCAATGACCAAAATTGCGGTTCCATCTTAAAAATTCTCTGCATTTCTGAAGCCATTTGGAGAAGGGTCTTCAGACAAATGGCAGCAAACCTTGCATGCCAGCAATGGAGAAGAAAACAGTCTGAAAACAGTGCAGCTAGACTCTGCAATTAATCTTTTGAGATAAGAAATACCTAAGCAGTCAGGAATAACACAGTCCTTCTACAGGCTTATTTAAAGACTTGAAAGATTCCCAGAGACTTCAACAGATTTTTGACTATTTTCTTAATGGAAAATATAACAGGAGAACCATAGTGAAATTCTGCTGTCTTTCAAAAATGCCACAATGGCAGTGACAGTGAAGACCTGATACTTTTTGCTTTATTTTGCAAAGAGTATTTGCACACTTTTTATAAAGGTACAAAATTATCCACTTACATTCAAAATACATTTACTATGAAGACACTTTTATGTGTTAAAAATGTCTCCATGGCTATTTTATGAAAACAGATTTAATTATCTGTTTAATAATCTACAATAAATACTGGTGATGAAAAACAGAGTTTTCACCCTAATAATATTCAGATTCTGCTTCACCTTTTTAAACAAAAGGTGGTTATAAAAAAACTCTTATTCTGGACATAGCATCAAGTCAATTCCATACCTTCTTCTTTTCCTGTCAGCATAAAGCTGGCCCCGATCCTTAATAAATCCATGGGTCTTGAATGGAAGATATGAATCTGCTACATACAGATGAGAAGCTGAAATGGCATTTTCTTCTTTTTTTACTGGCTTCTGACTTTCTTCATTTGGGAGATACATAAATTGATCACTCCCCTCCAGGGAGGGAGAGGAAGAGCTCTTAGCCATTGGGACTGAGTTGGTGGGATTCAGACACATTTCACTACTGACACCATCTCCATGAACGTCTCCAGCCTGCAGGTAAAAAATGAGTGCTGGTAAGAGGCAACAAGAAGACATATTATCAGGAAGCAAGGACCTAAGAAGTTTGCCATTTTATTTATGGCTATAAGTTTTGTGAGTTTTTTTCCTATTACTTTCTACACCACATGAATTTAAGGCAATTTATGTGACTAAGAAATTCTAGACTTTGCGTTATTTTTTTTCCCAAATTAGAGAGGCAATGAATTGGTATTTCCAAGTCTACTGAATTTCTCATTCATATTTATACTTTTTATTAAATGTACTGATACATATATTTATAGATTTTATTAAAAACTACCCTTGAGTTGAGCAAAAAATATGAATAATACATTAGGGTGAAAGACATATGGAAGAGAATTCATTGCATTAAATTGTGCAATTTAATTTGGAAAAATCAGCCTACACATCATGCTCTTTTAATTTTTCAGCACCAGTTTCCTAAGCTTTGAGATAAATATACATGACCTGGAACAGAGTTTCTCACGGGGAGGAAGGGAAGGGACTCTTACTTTTTGCTATTAAGCAATTTAGGGCCTGAAGAACCTCTCCTTCTACAAAAAGACAGGAATGGATTTGGGAATTCTATTTTCTCAGGTACAGGGATGAGGATTTAGGCTCTAGTCACAAATAATTATTTGAATTCCCTGTTGACTCATCAGAAGATACTACAATACAGTTCACTGTTAGTCGTTTATCTAGAGGCAACAGTCATGTAATTAGATACTGAATAATATTGAAAAGTCACATTGCCAATTAAAACACTCAATCTCCAAAAAGCACCTGTATAAAAGCAAGAGTAAAGGAAGAATTGCAAGCATCTCCAAAGCTCTGGTCTTTCTGATTGCTGACTTCCTCTTTTCCAATTCCTCTTGAGATGTGCTTTCATCCCCATCCTAATTTTATTTTTCTTAGTAAAAGACAGGAAGAACTGCTGGCATTTTTACAGCAGCCCACATTTGCATTCAAAGACACAGCACATGCAAGTCTGGAAATACTTCTGCTGCACTGTGCACATGACATGCAGGAAGGTAAAACACTTTTCCCAGGTCTTATGCAGCTGTTCCTCCCTGAAAAGTTATTCCTGTCTGGGCAGTGTTCCTCCTCAGCACCAGAGGGACCTTCTCCAGCAGCCACTCTGGCTCCTGCTGAGTGGTGCTTGAGGGAGAATTTGGCCCCAATCAGCAATTTTTAAAAGTTGAATGTGGCCACAGACTGAGCAAAGGTTAGCAACCCAAGCTGCAGGCCCTCTGAGCAATACGCTGGGGTAACATCTCCATCTGTTAATGGAGATGCAGTTCTGCAGCTCTGTCCTTCCAATCTCGATATTGTTTAAATCGAGGGTTCAAAGACTGTACTTTATAGTCCCCTGACAGCTGCTCACTCATAGGTCATTATTGCATACATTCATCTCTTACAGTCATCTGTAATACCTATTACATCTCTTCAGTGCATTTTGAACACACTCGGTCTCTGACTTAAACTTCCATCTCAGCTGTCACATGAACTGGATCTGAAGTGGATGCAGTGGGTGAAGTGTTTCAGGGAATGGGGTATGGGCAGGAAGGAGGCAAAGAAAGGGGGGCGAAAAATAAAATATCAGACTTCTGACGTTATCTGATAATTTCTTACTCGTAAATTCCCAGCTTTCAGACAAGGGAGAGCAGAGAGCAGGTTACAAATAAATAAATAAATGAGTCACTTAAAGCGTCACTGAAAACTAACTACACACCACCAGAAGCTGGTATCTGTTTAGCCAGACACAGCTAACAGTCACATGCTGTGACTAGTCAGACTCCTGACCCCAGCCTAAATTATGGTATCTGAGTGTGACCATGGGGGAAAGATTCCAGGTGCAACACAATGATGTAAAATATAATTTGGTATGGACACTTTAGGTCATCTCCAGTGTCGGTGACAAATGAGAAATGGCAATACTAGTCAGGATCTCCAATATCAAAATGTTCCATGACAGCTGTAGGACATCAGCTTCACCTTTTCATCAATATCTTTGTTTTTGTTGAGTCTGTAAGCTTTACTGTGAACTTATAATTAACTTCTGAAATTATGCAGCAAATTTGTTTGTACTGTGAGTGAACATAGAACTCAGAAATCTGAAGTGCACACAAGCACTGCAAACGTTTCTCAGAAAGAAGCACATGCTGTTTAGCTCACAAACACACAAAAGAGACAGAAACACCTGCCTTAGAGTTCTTCCTGCAGGCTAGGGAGAATAATTCCTATAATTGACTGAATGTGTTGAAGGAGACCTCATAAAAAGGTTACAAAGTATAGCTGGAAAGAGTAAGACATTAGTGGTTTTAATTTATAATTTTATGAATTGACAGCACACCACTGCTGACAGATTCAGAAGATCCAACTATCATGCAAATAATTTAACAGAAGATGAAGAAAAATTAGCCAGAAGTTCAAATAAAAGCTTACTTGGTCCACTACCATGCAGTTTGCATATACTTCATCACTTCCACTCAGCATGGGAGAAAGTCTGGTTGCAGCAAAGAAAGTAGGAGGAGACTTCAATTTTCTAAGAACATCAAGGGTAGAGTGTCTGTGCTCTGGAAAAAAAAGAAAATATGGGAAATTTGCCATTAAATCTCAAACCATTTCCTTCTCATGTACATATACTACCATAAAAATGGAAAAGTTAAGTATTAAGCACCAAATCTTAGCATTACAATTTGAGTAATATTTGTGCAACCTCACCAAAACATGCTCATTTCATAACTGTCCAACATTTGCTATATGTTCCAGGAAACCTATAGCTGACAAAGACTCTCAAGTGTACCACAGAATCATTCATGTATCTAAAAATAAATGTTCCTGTATCTTGGTTAGCAAAAGCTTCTATTTTCCACCTAAACTAGAACTTTGCAGAGATTTGTGGTTGCAGAAGAACACAGGACAATATTTATGGGCTGAGAAGAATTATACATGATTCTGCCTATACATTAAATACCTGTCATCTGATACATTAAATAAATGAAATACTGTTCAATTGCAGTCAAATAATGATTCTCCTACAGCATTCTACAGACTTAATTTAAATAAATAAATACTAATCTTAAAGCAAGAAATCAGATTACTGTTCTTAAAACAAAACCAACTAAACAAACAAAAAAAAAAACCAATGAAATTGCAAAAGGGACATAAATAAAATATCAGTAATACTGCCTTTACAGAGTGACAGCCATCTAGCGAGACTTGATCCATGAATGGAGTGTTTAGGATGAATATAGCATCTGATCTGCTCTTGACCAGTTTTAACAGAAATCATTAACAGAAATCCAGAGTTTAGTTTGCAAAAGTGTGCTCATGACTAAAATACTAATAAAGACTGGATGGGTTGTGTATTCTATGCCTTTGAGCAGCAAAAATACTGTCCTGCAGGCCCACTTCTCTTAAAGCTGGCTGTAAGAATGAAGAGCACGTACCAGGTCCAGCAGTGGAGTTGGGTTATCTTCTCAATGTAAAACAAGTAAAATTTAACAAAGCAGAAACCAGGTTTGTTGTAGACTGTGTGAAAACAGGCTAAAAAGAAATCACTGTTGTAAAGTAGTTTTCCTTGAAATGTAAGTCACACATTGTCATTGGAAGTGAATGGAGACACACTAGCGGAAGAATGATGTGATAGAGGAAACTATTGCAACCAGCAAAATATCCAAAATCAAACCACTCAATAAATTTAATTTGAGCTTGTCTCTTATTGAATATTATGTTTTAAATATTTTTTATGCTCCATCAGGAATTTATTTTCGACAGAGGTGTTAAGGAAAAGATACCCCTAAAGACTTTCCCTACACTGTATTAATAAAGCAACATAACTGCTTTTGTAAAGTCACAGAGCCATATAGCATGGTTTGTGTTGAAAGAGAAGTCCAGCCTCCCAGCCATGCCCAGGGACATCTTTCATTAGATCAAACTGCTCAAAGCCCATCCAAGATGCTTGTAGGCATTAGACTACAAGAAAATTCATAATGAAAAATTACAGCTGGATTAGAAGCAGCACTTGCTAAGGTCTGGTGCATTTGTTGCTTTGAAAAAAAGAAGTCTCAGACCACTGCCAAATCTGCAATGATACACCACAGCTTTTATTTAAGATGCTATCTCATAAAGCCTAAGAACAGTAGCCTCTATACTCAGAGAAAGATGGAAATTCCCATTTAGAAATGGCACACTATGAGTATTTGATTTCAAATCCTGGCAGGCCTTGTGGGATCTCATACCATTAAAACATCCTTACACATATTATTTTGTTTCTCTGTCCTGCAAGAATTTTAACATGATTTTAGTGACTGCCATATTAAGAACTGTTAAAGCTGCAAACCATTTCCTTTGGGATCTGACAAGATCCCAAGGCCTTTGTTTATAAATAATATAAAAGCATTGTTTTCTACAGCAGCTCATCAAACTCTGGCAGTTTATATCATATGGAAATGTGATTTGGCAAAATTGACAGTACTTTCTTATGGCAAATAAAGCTTTCCCAGGGCTGGTCTTAAACCAACAACCAGGCAAAAAAGTAAGTGTCAGACTCTCCATTTCTTTTTGTTATGTATATTACCTTCCCCAGCCTGCACTCCATCTCATATATAAACCCGCTGGGTACAGCAGGCAAGGGTGGTGTACACTTCCCGTGCTAGGCTGGCAAAGGCTCAACACACACTCCTGAAAAACAGCCCAGGCATCAGGGATTCCCACATCATGGTGTAAACCTGAGCCTAAAAAGTCAGTTTCTTGACTTCAGCAATAATTCCCACTGCTGGGGTGCAGAAACCTCCAAGATGAGAGGGCACATGCGTACGACTCAAACATTGACAGACTGCAGAGCCAGCCAAGGACTGTCATTAATTACATGCTGTGAGAAGGAATAGGATGTGGCTCAAGAGGCAGGCAGCACTTTTCTGAGGCTAATGTCCTTCTTCTGGATCCTGGAGATAAGAACAGCTCAAGTGCAGGAATGAGGTCAAGAAGTAGGCATGGACTGTAGGGGAGGGGTCAAGACCACCCAAGACCCCCAAAGCCCTCTGACTCAGTAACAGAAAAGTCTAGAAAATTGGACAGTACATGAAAACTCATTTGTATAGAAAGCAAGAAACTTAGCTCCAGGCTAAGTGAAAAAAACTATCTAAAATAAAAAAACTATCAAAATAAACATACTCCTCCAAAGCTGGACTGTACATGAGCCCTGGGACCCTAAACACCCAACTAGCTGGACTGACATTGAAGCCAGGACTAGTGATCTCCCTTTCTTTCTCTCTGCCCCTCTTTAATACATCTCCCTGTCTCTCTCTTCTCTTTCAACCCACCTCTTTACACAAAACCCACTGCTGTGTGCTTACAGGAGGACATCAGGAAATACCTTATAACAATTTCCATGCCACGTTGTAATTTACTACTAAAATTTTGTAAGTTTTTGTGGACTCTCTGGCTTTTGCCATTCATTTTGAGCATGAGCATCTACCTTGGGTGATTTCTTCCCCTTCAGGGTGGGATGTCACATGGGGTCTTCAGAGTCATTTTAGTGGACTGCATATCCCAAACCAGAAAGAACCCAAATCCCCCTTCTAATAACACATTGCATTATTTTAAAATTCTGTACAAGAGTAACAACCTAAGTAACAAATTCTGGAGAAAGATGCTTCAAATACAAGCTATAACAGAATATGCTACCTGCAGTAGCTTCAGCCTGTAAACCTTTATTAATGATTCCCTTAAATGCCATATGTTTTCCTGGAGATGCTCCAGTTATTCTGTTGTTAGATGTGACTTGACTAAATAAATTTTCATTGGCGTTTTAAATGGTTACAAATTATTCCAGGCTTCACAGAATCATAGAATTATGTACACTGGAAAAGACCCTCAAGGTCATGGAGTGCAACAGCAGTATGGCCCCACTGTACCTCTTTATTCCCGCTCTGCACCCTCACCCCCTCAGTTTCAAACGTATGAAGGAATGGCAACATCAAATTAACTTTGTAACATGAGAAGTTTAAAGCCTTGCTGAATGTGGGGGAGACCAATATTAATCACATATTGACTGTGTTAGTAACTTATTTCCACCCGAAAAGCCAATGTAGTTTAAAAAGTGACAAAATCATTGTAAATGTCCAAATCACACTCTGCATTCCTACAGCTTCACTAACTGCCTCCAGCCTGCTTTGCTGGCTACAAGTCCCTCTTACAGGGGACCTTACAGGGACCATCAGCAGACCCTTCCCTCCACATTAACATGGCAGCAGGTAACAGCTCACTGTACTGGGTACCAGCAGTAACACACAGCAAGGCTGCACTTGCCTGAAAGATGAAAATATCAACAAAATCCGTTTTCAAATAAAATGTCTCAAAAATTCTCTCCTAGGCATTCAAAAAGGTTATTCACATTACAGATGCAAAAAATCAGCATAGCTTGTGAAAAAACAGGGCTGCCAGAGCAAACTGGCAAAGGCATCCCCAGAAGAGTTTAGGTTCTGTAAGGTATTGGAAATGGATTTCAAGATGCTTACTAAAGTAAGAATGACCTGAATAGAACAGAGGAGAATTGGCTTTGCTACTGGAACAGCCCAGCAAGCACAGCTCAACAAGCTAATCCTTCTGCCAAAACTGAACACCCTCTGGCTCTACACTGTGATCACAGAAAAAGAATAAAGACATGTCTCCTTTAGAAGAGCTTGTGGCTCTCTGCCATCTGCTCGATCAACAGTCAAGATAGATGTATGTTATTTAGATGTCATGCTGGGAAGAATAATCTCCAAACATGGGTTAAATAAATGACCTTGACCAAAGAGTGACTAGGCACAAGTTCTCTACATCTTCTCTAATACTGTAGAGTTACACAGCAAAGGCTGCACATTCTATCAGCCAAAAAGCTTATACAAATACTACGACTTAAAAAAAACCACATCATCACAGCAGTAATTAAAAACATGTCTCATGCTGGTGTAAGAAAATGCATTGCCTTTTCTTTGAATGGTCTGTGTCAGAAAATGGCAAGAACACAATACTGATTGATTTTTTTTTTTTCTCACAAAAACCAAAACTTAAGTTGTTTCATTGGAGAACACACAGCAAAAGAGCAGTTAAATACATCAACATGACCAAGCCAAGAGCCAGGAAAGAAATTATAAATTCCCTTCTCTAGATACAATGAATAGTTTTCAGACAGCTCATCACATTTACCCCCAGCAATCTGAGCAGGGGTTAATGTATAATTGGAAGTCAGTGAAAAATACAGGCAGCTAAGTGCATGGGTCATGCAGGACTGCAGATATACTGCTCTAAAGCCAGGTCACATGTATTTTAAGAAAGAAGTTCCTAGCATGTGTCCAACTGAAACGGCATGCACATCTGTAGATATGACCCATACAATCAATTTCAGGGAAAGAATTGGATTTAATTGAGGTGTCTTAGGTCTTCATTCAGACAGCACAACTACTTCTGAGAGCTAAACTAAGCAAATACTTAAGAATAACCCTACATGGAAGGTAAATGATGTAGGCTTCGAAATGCTATTGTCATAGATGAACATTTAACTGTCTTAAATCAACAAAGTGGAAACTAAAGCACTGTGTTAACTATATAGTGAACAAGGGAGATCAGGCATATAGATGCTGGAAAATAATGCCAACATGTTCAAGATGTAGTCCTAAAGTAGCCACTGGGGATAAAAGCACCTGTCAGCCTTTCACCTAAATGTGAGCTGTAATAAAGCATCTGTTTTTAACACGGGATTCACAGTCCTGACCCCCTCCCTCAAGGAGACACCTTACCTACTACACAAATGAATATACAAACAGAAATAAGTTGGTGTCTCATTTTACTGAACAGTACACCAAAAATGTTACTTTCCCATGATATGGGATGTACCCATATGGGATGTTCACTTCACACCTCTGCCTAAGTGGACTCAGTGTGTAACTCCCACCTCTCAGTGCAGTAGGACAGACTCATCAGAGACAGACATTCCCAGCACCCCTGAAGGTTTTTAAAGCTCCCAAAAAGGCTGAGAGTCACTGTCTCTGAGCAGGCAGGACTGCGCAGAGTAAGGACTGTGCCTTGTGACAATTTCACATAAAATAGAAAAATAAATACTTTTGGTCTCTTGCAGCAAGGAAAAAAACCTAGATCCTCTTCCCAGTCCAATCACTAAGACAGAATCACGTTCACATTCTCTGTATAGTCTCATTACCTTTTAAATATGCCATGCCCAGCAGCTTTAGCAGGAAGGGGCAATCTGCAATGCATGTCCCAAAGAAGTGAAGTCTGCCAGACAGCAGGAGTCCAGGGGAAGGGCAGGGGCTGCACACCCAGTCCGAAAGGCATTCCTGAGCAGCAATGAAAACTGACTTTGGGCCTTAAAATGTGAAAACACTGATGTATATAGTGGGAAATGGTGTGTGATAACTTTGACTCTCCATTCTGAAGAATAGGACAGTCTGCACAGCTCCCCAGCCTCCCAAGAAGAGCAACCCTAGGTCTGGATGCCAACAGCCTGATGTTTCAGAGGGGAAGGGTGGCAGCTGAAATTTCATGGTCCAGAACAGCTGGAGCACCCAGCACAGGTACATGATTTCATGATTTGTGGAGTGGCTGGAAGAACCCTGCACTGTTTCCTGCCAGGCACTGCAAATCTCCTGTTCACTGAGACCTGAACCCCTGTAGGAATGAAATATAGCCATGAGCTAGGTGCCCCAGACCTGCATGCCAGGATCAACTGGTCATGTTCAGACACTTGCAGAAAAAAAGAGATCGTGAGCTTGGATCATGAGCTTGCCCTCCCCTTGCAAAAACACTTTTCCCACCACATCAACACAGAATTTCAATCCCCCAAGCACAAATGAACCCTTGAACTTCACCACTGAATTATTCACAGGTACCCAAAAGCATCTTCTTGCTACAGCAACCCCACATATAAGGTCAGCTGTGCGTACAAGCCACATGTGTTGATATACTACTAACAGGGATGGAAAACAAGTTACAATACTGTAACATACAAACACCACATCTGTATCCAGTGCTTTAAAACTGATGGACTACTTAAAAAAAAATCTATCCAAACAAAAGTGAATAAAGGAGGCACAGCTACAGTATTTACAGATAAAATGAGTCCTTCTTTTAGATGGGGTAAACACATGTGCAACTTGCAACACATTTCATCTCTGCAAATTGCATGTGTATCCATATACACTGCAGAAACTCCTGTGCAGTTGGGAAATACTGGATTTCCTCAGGAAAAGAAGGAAAAAGTTTAGGAAGTGCCTTGCACATTAAAACATGCATTTTTCATTCTAAACTAGGTCAAAATCTCAGTCTGTGTAAAAATTATTCTCTTGGTTTACTGAATTTAAAGACACTGACGCATCTTACGCCTCTGATTTGTTTCTTTCCCTTTCTGAAACACAAAGAAGCTCCCAATTCTATGAAAGGAAGTAGAAATAATATATTTTTTCCATTCTTTATCTTCAGTCTTTTGCTTTTATGTGTAGTAAAATTTTTTTCTTTCCTCATTAAAGCTTCCAATCATAACTCTTCCTTACATAAACTTACTGGTCACTGTCTTTGAGCCTCCTTAAAAGCCCTCTTTCTCATACTGACAGAATTTATAGCCCCTACCTCCCAAAGATTTCTCCACATAGATGGGTAATGTCTAACTGTGCAAAGACAGTGACTGACCCTTTTCATTTGCTTTTGCAGAAAGCAAAAGATTTTTCTCTTCATTCTGGTATGATTTTTTCTCATAATTTAAAAACAAACAAAACCTGTTAGCTGTTGAGGCATAGTTGAATTACCAAATTCTCCCTAAATGAAAATAACTGCAACCATCAGAAGTTTTGCAGCTGCTGCTGTGCCATGCAGCTCCAGGGTGACAGAGTAGTTCAGTGAGAGCTATACATACATCAAGAAGAGAAAAAAAGAAACATGAGAGAGCAAAGAAGTAAAAATAACTGCAATTAACAGTACATAATCTGGAGAAAAAATACTTTCTTTTTACTTAAAGAATTCCAACATCATTATCTAAAAAGGCATAAAAAACACTGAGGTGGACTTTTGACAGAAAGAAAATCTACCTCACACAAGCTCTTTATAGAGCCACCTTCACAGAAGCAGAAAATGAAAAGAAGGCAGAGCTGTAAAGTATCTTTTTAAAAGAAGAGTTATTTAAAATAAGATAGCTTTTTCTACCTGGTTTGGATGCCCTTCTTCGAATCCTCATTTTAGGTAAGGAAGGCCAAGAGTAATTAAAAGGTGAATCAGAGTCTGAGTCCATTTTTGTGCTAAACAAACAGAGAGTAGATTCCCAAAGTTGCACTTTGTTGTTCTCAATAGCAAGTCAAGTCTAAGAGTAATGTGGAATAAACGAATGGACAAAGAAGGATCAAATTGCCCACTAAACACAGGGGAGGGAGAAGCTGTAAATGTTTGCTCTCTTCAGGCGTCCAGGCATGTAGACAGATCAGGCTGCAAATATTAAAGCAGAAGCAAGAAGGTTAAAGTATGAGAGCTTCGAGCTGAGCTGCTGCATCGTGGTCCAGAGCTATTTGAAAGGTCACTGTGTGCCAATGAATCATTAACTCACCTTTTCATTTTGATGCAAATGAAAACAATAGGAGCCGAGTAAGGAATCAGAAAATACTTCTCAAAAGCAAATAAACTATTACAAAGCTTTGTTTCCATGTTAAAAGTGGGGGTTAGAAGATCTCAAATTAAGGTCAGGCAAAATGCTGGAACTAAAGAAGCCAAAGATGAACGCCAAGCTATGAGCACTAATCAATCTGCTGGGCTCTATATCACTCCAGAGCAATACCCCTCCTCTCAGCATTTATAATTTTGGCAGACCTCAGGATGTTGCAGCTGTAAAAGCAGTGATAACCCACTCAAAATCTGTTACTCCCGTCTTTCTAGCTCAAGAGAGCTTAAAGCTTAAGTGTCATGAAGAAAGATTACACTGTCATTAGAGAAGCATTTTTTCTAATAATATTTAGTCTGCACAGTAATTTCTCCTTCACACAGTCACCAAGTTAGACAGTGAATCATCAGGATTTTGTAGAGCTGGCACCTTTACAGCTCTGGTCTAACCTCACTGCAATGCACAATACAGCTAGTGACTAATTTACAACAAATCTTCCATTCTTACACAGTCTCCCTGAACAACTCATAGGCAATTAGCATTCAGTAGGAGCTCATTATCCCTTCCCCCAACATCTTTACGCTACACAAACTACATTTTTTTCAAACAGGCTTATATGTGGCTATACAAGAGGTAATACAAAAATAACATGTCCACTGTTTCTTAACCAACTCCAGCAAACATTTCTTTTAGTTACCCCACAATGTATGTGGTTTTGTATTCCACATAAAGGAGGAGGGGGAATGTGGATCAGCTTAAATGTCAGGTTTTGGAAGATGATGACATTTGAGCTTGTTAACATTCCTTACTTCACTTCAATTATTTTTCAGGCTGCTAGGGTCTGCAGCGCTACGTCTGTATTATGTTTCAAGTGATTCTTTGATCCCCATTTCAGTCACAGATAACAATGTATTTTTTGAAGAAAGTAACGCAATTCAAATGCAAATTTAATTCAAAACCCGATAGAAAAATATCCATCATATTTTCAGGGATAAAATAATTATAAATCCCCTCATAAACTGCACAAATTACATAAAACACAGTTGAAGCACATCATTGTTCTGCCCTTCCCTTAACTGAAGTTCTGCCAGCTTTGTTAGGCCTGAAAAGAATAATTCACCCCAGACGCTGGAAGCCTTAGACTTTCACTTTAAATATTAGACACTCACAGAGACTTTGTTTGATTTATATATATAATTAACAGCCCCAGGGAATTACAGAAGACAATGGAAAATACAGGGAGGATATAAATCCATGCCTTAAGCGTCCACTTCAAAATATCTCCACTGCCTGGAATGTCAGGTTCAAATTGCACTGATAAATCCCCTGGGCATACAGGAACGCAGGCACTGACGAACTCCCTCCCACCTGCACACCACCCAGGCCACTCGCCTGCTTCCCACCATGGCCACGGTTTGAGAAAAGGCTGGGACAGAGAACAAATAAGCCCTTCCCAGATGCTCCAGCAGAGAAGACTACCCCTCTACACAGCAATTTTCCCTACACCAGGGTGCTGTCTGGCTCACTGGGTATGTTTAACCAGAATAAAAGTTTTCATTTCAGACACACACAAGTGGCAGTGTTCCAAAGGGCAGTTTAAATTTAGAGAGCTGTTTTAAAGTTCCTCATTTTTCAATTTCATCCATTATTCTTTTGTTCTATATTATATTCTTCTGTTTTATATTATGAGAAGTGGTAAATTTTGATTCCTTCTATGATATCTCCATTTGTGCATCTTTTCTGCAAATTTGGTTTTTTCACTTACAGATTCAGCTAAAAGAACTGAATTCTTTTCTCATTGGTCTTACTGGACTTCTGTTTAGTCCAGGGAGGGGTAACTAGAGCCGAACAAAACACTCACCATGAGGAAATGCAGCGAATGTATTTAATGGCATTAAAATATTTTACATGCCGAGACATTTACTTTCCTGAGTGACCTCTGTACACTGCATAAATGTTTGCACTGACTGCTCAGTTATTGCCTCTCCTCCCTCCCTTAAAAGAGCCGCATTCATCTAACACTCTAACACAAATGAGTAATTAATAATTTTTCAGCAGCAGCCCTATTATATAATTCTTGGAGAATCAAACAACTAAATTTCTGTAGTAATAAAACCTTGATCATAAACTCCTGCTGTTCATCATCTTTTTTTTTGTCTAAGTACTTAGGCTTTTCACCTGCTTACTGCAATCTCTCCTAAACAGGATCTTGCACAGGAATTTGTCAATCACAGTCTGAAAGTGCAGATAAATTATCAACCTTAACCCCTACTTTTGAAGGGTTAATTGAATATCACTCACATTACTTACTCTGTTTGGGCCTTGTGAAAGGCTTCTTTTTTCTTATTTGTAAAACTCCTTTATGCAACCATGAAAGATGTCATGCTGATCTTTGCCACAAAGAAGGGCTTTGCCCTACAGTCTTTGACTAAAAATATTTTGTTTCTTGCACTTTGTAGGATGATCCAACCCACTTTTCACCTGCCACTCCTTCTTTCCAAAGTAGAGGCATTTGCAGGCAGCTACCACAGAGATCTGGCTGCTTATGAAATAAAAGGTGCTCTTAGCTGGAAAATATTAACCTCACTTTCCACTGAAAAAATATTTTTCATTATATATACCAAGGTGCAGATGTGAAGATAAAGAACAACTGTGGGGGTTTATGTGTATTATCGAAGGCTAACACTTTTGATAAATAATGTAATGCCTTAAATTCTTTCAACCAATGCTTACCAAAATACATTCATAAAATCTAAATGTTTTCCAGAGATAGCACAGTGTATTGTCTATTGTCTGACCATTCCTGTGGCTCGTGGCAAGACAGAAGGAAGCAAAGGAATGTCACCACATCCGCAGACTCCATGCAAGAGCACTGTTTCCTCCCTGCACATGCAGTGAACAGCACTATGGTACAGAGTGAGTGGGCTGCCTCTCCCCATACACTGCTAAATCACAGCTGGCAGTTCTCTCTCTCAGGAAGAGCAGAAGGGGACAGCCCTGAGCCACTACCCACTCCCCAGATGGAGAAGGGACATATACAGGATGGAAAATCTGAAAAATGACTCCACAAACAAAGCGGGAGAGAGTCAATTTTGAATACAGGTAGGATGAGAGCTGCCTGAATGAAAGTTCTGCTAAAAATATCCTGTTCACTTTGCTCTGGGAAGAGTCTCCCCTGATATCAACAATGAAAACAATTTCCCCCAGCTTGATTGTGTCTCAGGCCCAATAGAGCCTGCAATCCTTTCCCAAAGTACATCGAACCATCTGACAAGATACAATTATGTAGAAAGGGTTAGATCTTCACCATTGGTCTCACAGGCACACCTGGCTTCCTTACTTTCTTCACTCCATTGTTTTTACTAATTAGAGCATATCTTCCCACAGAGAGCATCAGACAATGTTCCTAGACAAACTATCTGCTTTACCCTACATTACACTTAACAAGACTCAGCAAATATGAATTGAAGACAACTGAAAGGAAAACATTGCCAGCCAGATGCCAGGCACCAAGCACCCTCCATCTGTAACACTCAATTTGCCCACAGCTGCCATGCAATGGCTATGCAGACTGCAGCTGTCAACATCCTCACAGGTCTTGAAGGATGGCTTGTCACAGACATTAGTTTTGCCATTTCACTTCTCTTCTCTACTGAAGACCAGGGTTTTTCTTATGGACAGGAATAGTTAGAAAAGCTTTGCCGCATTGTTATTCTCTCCCTCTCCCAAATCATTGATGAACCAATCACTGAAAAAACAAGGAACCAAGCCCAGGCCCTTGAGATCTTAGTTGAAAACCTCCTCCACTTGTTCTTACTATCCTTCTTATTGCTAAGTTTCTGATTACTAATAATTAATTAATAAAAATATTAATTATTAATTCAGGCATTTGGTTTAAGGAACTGGCTCATTATTGTCATATTTTGCAAACAGAGGTCTCCCACAGGTAACACAGCAGTTTGGGATTTAAACTGTTCAGCAGCGGATTTCAAGTGGTCCAGGCAGGCAGTCACTGTCCATCATCACCACCCAATGGTGTGGCAGTATTTGGTGGATTCCTTCTCCCTCTCCAGCACTCTGTGGCAGCCTACCCACACTGCATCACCCAGAGGGGATCAGAGCTGGGAAGTGCAGGGTACAGGGCAGGGGAAGAACACAGAGTTTCTTGCACTGCATGCTTTTCTTGCAAACGGAATCACAGAACCCCAGGACAGCTGAGGTAGGAAGGGACCACAAAGGTCACTGGGTCCAATCTCCCTGCTAAGGCAGTCATCCCCGAGCACATGGCACAGGATTGTGCACAGATGGTTCTTGAGTATCTCCATTGAGGGAGACTCCACACCTTCTGGGCAATCTGTTCCAGTGGACAGTCACCCACACAGTAAAGTTCTTCCTCAAATTCAAGTGGAACTCCCTGTGCATCAATTTCTGCCCACTGCCTATTGTCTGACACCACTGAGAAGAGCCTGGTCCATCCTTTTGATATCCACCCTTTAATAATCTATACACATTAATGAGGTACATGTCTGTTTTCCATGCTTTCAACCCCAATGGAGCCACAGGTTTCAACAGGTGAAGATCATAACCATTCAGCATCACAGATCCTCTTCCTCCCACTACAAGTTTAAAGCAGCAGAATTTGCACTCCCAGGAAAGTGCAGCCCTCGGTGAATTAGGTATCAAAGCTAGCCACATTCTGACATGAGATTAAAAGGCCCTGACCCCCAGCCCACAACCCTCCTGCTCACATGTTCCACTCATGCTCTATTCTTCACTCTTCCATTCAAACAGTTGATGACAAAACACATCCATTTTAGAGACCTCTTTTACCATAACAAGTAGATCTCCCGTAGATCTTGTGTAGACATATAGCAGCTTTGCACAAACTGCTCTAGTATTCCAAGATCTTTGGAAAACACTTGCCATACTGAGTTATTGAAGGGCTCAATATTCTTACAAAACTTAGGCAAGAACATGACCTGTGCCTAATACTGACTCAATGTAGCTCCAAAGAGCCCATGGGCACACACACTGCATCATCTTGGGTTTTATCTCATACTCTTTATGTTGCCCTGTTCACTCACATGCTATTAGAATTTCACAGCATTCCTCCAACTCAGACCTTTCTGATGTGTGGTTCATAACTGATGGTAGGTATTTACTTTTTTATCCTTTTTATAAAACACCAAGATCACTCCAGGGTAACAAGCAAGCTCGGTTTAGGATGAGAAGCTCATTAATACTACTGTCACATGGCAGCGGTCAGTATGCCCTGACTCTTGAAACAACCAGTAAGCAAAGTAATATGGAGATAATTTGCCTAAATGATCCCCTTGTCCAAGATCTATTCAGATCAAAAGACTAACAGGGAAATACAGAACAAATGTGGGTGGAAAGCTCATTGCTTTTTTGCCCAGTATCCTGATGAAAGCTCCTTGATGAAAATAAGAGATTATTTGCAAAAGCTGGAGGACTAAAGGATTGGTCTTCTTTGTTTCAGCTCCTTGGAGGCCTATGAGAGTAGGAAGGGAGCGTGCACATTGCCTCATGTGAATGCAAACCAAAGTTTAACTTGGACCTCTCTTCTACTGAAGTTGTGCCAGTGACTTGGTTATTGAGTCTACGCTCACACTGGCAGACTGTGATGCCAAAAAGTTCACCAAAGACCTACCTCATTAAAAATCCAATTTTCTATGTTTCAGGGAAGAATTCAAGGAATGGCTGTCTCTTGAGGAAGGGGAAAGCTGAGAAATGTTTTCTTGTGTGCACTCTCAAGACTACAACTGTTTTCTTCACAATGTATTTCTGGGTAATATTTCACATTTAAAGAGCAACTTGACATTAGATACATCCCAGACTGCTCATTTATGTTAGCATTAAATGAAACTGGTCAGAAGACAGGCAGAAAAAAAGGATTATTTAAACATCGATTTTTAAAAGTGCCTTTATGAAGGATTATTTTGTTGAGCAAATTGGTTTGAGATTTTAGGTAGAGGAAGTGAACAAGTTCTAGGAAGCCAGAAAGCATATGTTTGGAGCTTGTTGATCTCTCCCTCCCTTCTTTCCTTCCACACTTCCTTCCCTTTGAATTATAATGCCTCAGAAAATCAGGAATGAAGAAAACTCCAAGCAACAAGAACAAGCTTGTTTCAGTGTCTAATGCTGCTCCTTACAGATTTCTTCCTAGCTTTTTAATTAAACTCAGTCCAGGCTCACATCCCAGGAAAATGTGACTTTCGGCATCTTCTGCAGCTCTTAACTATTCTGCAGTCTTCAATATTGCATTGTTTATAGACACTCCAAACAAATATTAATATTTTTATTTACTGAAATAAGTTACTGTCGTGTTTAAATGTAGTTTAAAGGTTGTTGCTGGCAGTACTGTGACAGACCAACCCCAAGGTATATCTCTAGCGCAAAGAACCATGCAAAACTTTTGTGAAGTGGAAAACACAGCACAAAGATGTCAAAGCTGCAACCCAAAATCCCAGAGTGCACTTGCCACCATCATTAGCTTCAGTCATAACTGTGCAATTTTCTTCATTTGTTGTTTCTCCCTGCAACTTTCAAATCATCTACTTATTGACTAAAAATTAGGGGTTTTAAATCTTCCTTTACCACAAACTGAAGTTCTTTGGCACAACCAGTCTGACTTTTTCTGTATCTCAAATCATCCAAGTACTGTAGTGCCTCTTTATCATCTTGCTTTCTACAGTCTTCTTTCTTTCAAGAAAAAACGAGTTTCAGAGAAAAGATAAGTGATATGCCCAAAGTCTTCTTAGAAATCTTTTAAGGAGAGAAGCTGAAGCAGAAGTCTGCAGGTCCTGAACTAGAAATGCTATGCTGGATCACTCTGCCTCTCTCAAAGCATACATAAAGCAAAGATAGGATGTAAAGCTGCTGGGAAAGTATAAAAAAATGACCACAAATGCAAAAGATCTGCTCAGCTTGAATCAGAGGACTCCTGTAACTGTCTCAAATAGGCAACACTTAATACAAAACTTTCACTCTCACCTATCAGTAACCACACAATTATTTCTTGTAGTTCCAATGTCAAAACAGGCACACTTAACTCCAAACACTTCCAAATGCAAACATTCTTCCCTAAAAAAATCCAGAAGAAAACAAACACAAAAAAGGAGAAAAAGATATGACTACAGTAAGTACAAAAAAATAATAATTTTACAGACATAACAAAAACTGCACAAAGGTAGAATTCCAGACAACAGGACTACACTTTTGTCTATCTTGACAAAAAAAAAAAAAAAAAAATATGTCTCCCACTTAAGTCTTACCCACCATGGTGAGGAAATCTAATCAAAGAAAAGAACAAAACAGCAACACTGAAAACAAATTTTTCTGCAGATTTTAGTACAGGCCCACTGGTTTGCAGAACATAAGATCATTATGGCAATTATGTTCTGTTCCTTAAACTGATCTGTGGTTAAGTGGGGATTTCTGTGGAATCATAAAAATCAAAGGGTAGACTCTACTAGAAATATCTTGTAGCTGCCTGGTCACAGAGTGAACTGCCAAAAAATTTGGCATCAGTAATTTTATCTTGGGCAAAACATGGTTTCTAGGGGGTTTTCATCACTGGCAGAGCAAACAGAATAGACGAGATAGACACCACTAAGTTGCTGGCAATGTAAGAAGGAGATCATGGAAATTATTTTGAAAAATTATCATCATTATGCCTCCCTGAAGTTTAGGGGGAAAACCAGGTGTATATCCTTGGAAGAAAAACTGGGTGTTTGGGTCACTTTTCTTAATGGAAAAGAGAAACTTCTGCAGCTTTATAAATGTCCCTGTGAACATCATCTTTCCCAAACAGCTATGAAAAACAGGAAGGAATAAAAAATGTTTAAAAACCCATGCCCTGCTCACAGTGTTACATGCCCAACAGTGACAGCATACAGGTGTTACCTCCTACACTTTCTCCCATCATGTACAGGGTAGCTGACTCTGAGGATGACAATGCCTGGCAATAAAACACATGCATACTATTGAAAGAGAAAAAAAAAAAAAAACCACTTTTTTTTTGCTTTCCATTTATTTATTTTATTCATTCTCCCCAGCAGATACTGGTTTTCTCTCAATATTTCCAGCATGTCTACCTCCAAAGGAAAAAAGGAAAAGGTGTATGGTGGGGGTGGGGTGTTGGTTGATTAGTTTTGGGTTTTGTTTAGCAGTTTTTTCTCTTGTAAACATAAAACAGATCTCTAACAATTTGTAAAGGAGACAGACAAACTGGCAGGGGTGACTAGCACTGGAGTATCTCCCTACAACCTCCTGTTAAGCATGACCTAGCATCCTGTTGTGCCCTACTCCTATTCCTTCCATTCTTAAATAGTGCAAATCCAAAACTCATCATCTTCTTGGCTTCCTATTGGACCATCACACTCCCTGGACTGATATCCCTGGGGCTCTCCAGACATCCTGGAGGATGACAAACACCTGGCACAATAAAAGTTGAATTACAATTCTCAAAACCAAACTACAAGAGTCACTAGTAGACCTGGTGCCTAAGGCAGACAGGTCCCAACCCAATGATGAAGAAAACAGAGAGCAAGGAGACTTGGTGCCCTTTTAGCATCCTAAATGTTGAAAGCACTTCTGCAAAGGCACTTCCCAAACTTTGAGGAGAAAGAGCCATAATGATCAGTATGCTTGAAAGGGATGTCAGAGGAAGAACACAGAGAGCAGGAACAGGAGAGCCCTTCCAAGTAGCCACTGCTACTCCAAAAGTCCCTTCCAATCAAAACCACTCCATGACAACACTGATTTTTGGTAGAGATTTCTAAAGCAAGAACCACATAGAAAAAGAAGAGAGAAATAGATGTGGGAGAATTTGTAGCCCCATACAAAGAGCACTCACATCCTCACCCTTACAAGTCCTCTTTGATTTATACATCCAGCTACTAGTGAGATTCAAGAGTTTGCTTGTTTCTGCTCATTCTTTTTCATTCAATCCCCCTTAGCTGTTTCCCTCTTCCCCACTGACAACTGTTTTTCTCCTCTTATCCCCCACTGGGTGTTTTTCCTGCCAAAACCACTGCCATTTAACAGCATTGCCGAGCAAAAGGGTTTTTTTAAGAATAGTTTAATACAATTCAGGGTAAGAAAAACTATGATATTTAGCAATATGGTTAAATGAGTCAGGTTAGAGCATATGCTGATTTTTACATTCAAATAAACCAGTAAACTCAGCTTTGGTTGACTTACAAATTTCTGGCTGTCACCTAACTCTATTTCCCTTTCTTCATCCCTCCCCACTTCCACTTGCACACCCAACAGTCCACTCATTCCCTAACCTGGAATTCAACCCCATCAGACCTCACACAAGGTGCTCACCAGAAGCCCTTCAGGCCCTGCTGAGGTCAATGACAAAATCCCATTGGATGTCTGTGTGATGAGTGTTTTGGCCAACTTGAGTGCACAGCCCAGAAATGGGCAAGGGTAGCCCACAGTCTGGCCAGCAGCAGGTCCATGCTCCAGTCCTTAAACAGGGCAACCAAGTTCTCAGTTACAGAGATTTCTAAAACAAGTAGAAGTGATTTCACTGCAGCTTTTCCACAAGCAAGTCAACTTCTTAAATGAAGTGTGAAGTAATTAAGATATAGGGGGCAGCAGAGGGTTGGTTCTTTCTCATATAGGCATTACAACAAGGAATTTTTCTCAGTTTAATGTAAGATGGTCCTGTGCTTAGGACACTTGACATACTCACATGCATGAGCACACATATATATATACACACATATATTATATGTATATCTACGCATTAGAATTTTACTTTATATGCAAATAAGATGCCTAAGAAAGTTCACTTAAATCAAATTTTAAGCACCTAAAATTTATCTAAATGGTATGCAAATTCACCACTCTTTTTACCCTCTTAGCTCTAAAAATCTGCACTACCTCTCCCAACTGTATGAACTGTGGCCTAAGTCACTTGCTTGTTCTTCCAAGAGGACTCAGGATGTGATGCCCAACCAAACATCAGAGAATGAGCAGGTCTGAAGCAAGAGGGCCTGCCTTCTGCTTCAGCTGTCTCGAGCAATGCTGAGTGAATGATGCCTTAGAAGGAAAAAGCATTTCAGCGGTAAGAAAAAGAATTATCAGCTATCATTTCAGGGTGGGGAACTTCTACTTTGTCAGCTTCTAAATTACTTTATGTTCTGTCCAGATGGTATAGCTGGAAGAAAGACCAGACCAAATGTGGGTTTCAAATTAACAAACCATAATCACTCTCCAGTGGCTCCACACACTCCTACACCGAGATGCAGTCCAGTGCTTTGGTCTTGCTTGACAAAACAGATTTGAACACATGGGCACTAACATCCCACATACCTTGCATTTTTGAGCAAGCCAAAGAGTGGTACGGTGTCCTATTCTCAAAAGCACTAAAGTTAGAATGACTGTGAATATTAGGGTTTTTGCTACTAGTCCCAATTCCCCTATGGTGCTCTCATATTCCCTGTATGGGACAGTGAGACAATCATTAAATAGCTGAAGTACAGGTGTTTGGTATGACAGTAACTAAGACAATAGATAACTAGATGCTGATTTAGTGAGAGGTCATAAAATAATCTGCCAGCTTCTTATCTTAGAACTGTTTGAGTTTATGTCAGCTCATTTCCCTCTAACATATATCCCCCCTGTGCTCATCTATCCTGTTCCTTTCTGCACACACAAAGTGAATCTTCACTTTGTACCAAAATCTATGTATGATTTTGAGAATGCCTCTATTTGGGCTGCTCTTTCCGAGCTCAGCGCTGGACCACAGGCCAGTTATGTCAGGTTGTCAGTCTCTGCCTGGCACAGAGACTTAGCAGAGCTTAGTTACTCATCATATTTTCCTACTTGCTGTGCTTTTCACGAGCCCATATTTGCATACCGCTCTTGCAGCTTTCCACAAAGCTTGAAAATACCTTTCCAGTGGAGTTTCAGTCTCTAAACGTGCTGTCCAGCACAATTGGCTATATTCTTCTACCAGGCCCACAACCCACTGTGGCATGTAAACATTCCTACACACTTCATGCCACCTTCAGTCACATATATGGCTTCAGTCACATATGTTGGCTCTATAAGATATTATTTTCAAGAAGGTTGTTCCTACAACAGCTAACACATTACTGAAAAGTCCTGGTATCACAACACTGTTGGGTACACGACCTACATATGCTAGAGACAAAAGAGGTTCCCTCTCTGACATAGATGCAACTGGTTGATTTTTCATCAATTTACTCTGCAATGTCAACTACCTTCACATCTGTTAAAGAAGCTGCCTTGTGTGTAACTGACATGACAGTATCTATCAGTAGATTCTTGGAAGTCAAAATTTTTAACTCTTTCTTACCTATGCCCAACAAGACATGATCTTCATTTTGTTTAGAAGGAGTCCCAGGGTCTCAGAAAGGCTAGAAACAGAAAAATTGAGCTCTGTCTCTGGAGACAAATAGTTGTATTTATGCTTAGTTACAAACTCTGCTATATGCTTTCATAATTCAGTTCAAACACTATCCAACAGCAGCCACTTCATTTTAGCCATTCTCATAAATGCAACTGATGTGGCATGCTACTTCCATATGCAAAAGAACCCTAAGGTTTCAAATCCTAATCGTAGTCACAGAAGAGACCAAACTATATCTTACTTTCCATGCAAACTTCGATTTTCAGCCTGTGTTTCTCTTATAAAGTTTAATTGTGCTCTGACTAGCCAATGTACAGCACTCTGAAGAAAACAGCAATAAGATTTCTAAGATTAGAAATATTTCTCATGCCTGGGCTGTTCACACCTGTAGAAATTGCACAGCTCGGTTCATTCATTATAGATTTATTATAGCATTTCTGCTAGATCAAGAGACAATCAATATGGGACCAGAATCTTTTCCCCCCAGCAAGACTCACGAGCTGAAACACTCTGCTCCAGCACTTTCAACATAGACTCCAGAACGTGTGCATACTGAAGATTTAATTCTGAGATGTCACAGATTACAATATCAATATGTGAGTTCCAAACAAATGGGAAATCTTCTGCACAGCTGGCAATAAAAATAAAAAAAAACACAAGCAACCAAACAAAAAAAAAGCCTAAAGACGTCACCACATTTATAAAAATTGTGTCAGCTCAGCAGTATTCCACTACATTCAAATCTTATTAAAAGAACCAGAAACAAACAGTAGTCACTTGGTATTGATAGCACTTTTATCAGATTTACCTGGTTTGACCAGATTTTGTTTCTCTCTATCTAAATTACTAGCTGCATACCCACTGAGCTACTAATCAAGCTCCTGTTTTAAAAGGTATTTAAGAAATACCAAGACAAAGATTTTCCAGTTTTGCAAACAAATACATATAAATAAAAAGCAGAATATAAGACCAGAGATCAAACACAACTGACAGAAATACAGTTGTAATGACACTTCTCATATATTTTGGTCTCTCCCAAAAGCTGTTTAGATACCTCCAAGTAGATAACAATGGGAACTTGCAGTATTTTTTGCATCAAGTATTATTTCCATTTACATCCAGTTAAGGACTCACAGTTACCCACAAGGTCTCTTCTCAGAAACTAACTTCTCATGTAATGAACTGTGCTGTCTCAAAGATGAAACTTAAGCTAGACTTAAGTCTGGTGCTGACCCCAAACTGGCAGCTGCAAGATCCCTAAAGGCACTAAGCTTCACCATAAATATAAGAGCTTTCTTGTCCAAAAGCAGAGCTTTCAACCCAGCTTTCCAGCCCACAACTACATAACAAGTTCTTTCAAATAATAATCATCTACACATATTACTATTCCTGCAGCACAGAAATAGCAGGAAATGTTGCCTGGCAGGCTAGAATTTATCTCTTGACTCTGGTAGGTGCTCAGCTAGGCATGCAGAGGTTGATGCTTCTCAGGCTAAATAAAGCTTAGCTATTTGTAAAAGGAGAAATCTGTACCTTTATATCATGCTGGGACAACCCATCAGATGCCAAGGCTCACAGGACCCGCAGGAGCAAAGATTGCTGCCTTTAATAACAAGGAAATTTGGTTTGGGTCTCCTTTGGTTTCTGCTGCTGGTCTCTCTCCTTTTTCAAATAGGAAAGGGGACACAAGAAGCAGGCAGGCGAGCCAGAACAATGGACATGGGCAGCCCATGCATCTCCCCGCAGGGGCGATCCCGTGGGCAGCATGCAAGCTGGATGCACAACAAGTGCTGTGTTATTGTCACAGTCATGTTTGGGCTGATTAACCCCCACACACTCAGAAAATCCACAGCTCCAGGACTGTGCCTCACACCAATTCCACAGAACAGCTGAACTCTGCTTTTCTTCTGCAGGGATGTCGTGCATTTTCTGAAATTAGACTTTGCATTTTTAACCCAAAAAGTAAAAAAAAAAAATAATAAAAAATCTTCACTTCTGTCTCTCTTTTTGTTTTTATTTGGTTGGTTGGTTGGTTTATATTTTCTTCCAAGGGATGTGGAGAAGGACACAGCAAATGCCAAAAAAGCACCATAATTAACCACCTCCCAGACTTTTCAAGTTTTGCCCAAACACAGCCTGAGAGACTACTGTGAAACAGCACAGAAGAGTAATTTGGATACAGGAATGTAAGTCAAGACAAGCATCATTCATGCTTCCAGGAATATAATTACTTAGCAAATCTATTTTAAAATAAAATGAAACTGAAATGATATAGACAGAGCCATCATGGTAAATATGCTTAATTTTATACTGGATCTTTCAACTCTAGGTTCATATCTGTTCTCAGATACCCTCTTCATTTCTCCAGCTCCAGCAAACAAACATAAGTATGCTACAAGAGTCAGCATAAGGTGCCTTGAGGTATATGGAGTTTGGGGATCTTTACTGGCATTATATTGAGCAAAGTATACACTCAGGTCTTTTTAAAAAGTGTTGCAATCTTTTAAAAGTTCTCATCTTGGTAGAAACAATCCAAAGACAGCTGCCTGTTATCTAAATCACACAATCCTCAGCAATAAAGAAACCCACCTGACCACCAGGTCTCTTGGACAAAATTCTGGGATGCAGTTATGGACCAGTTACAACTTGTTGTACCTGACCTCTGGACACTGACAGGAGTTAGGAGTGGGTCCATGCTGATCAGTACCCCATTCATTCGTTTTTAATTAATCCACCTTCTTTAATTAACCTCCGGCAGCACTCACATATGTATCTTCCCTTGCACTCTAATACAGCGCAATCACAGAGCACAAAATCCCTGGTGCTGTCAAACTAAGCTTTCCAGACACCACCTTTCAGCTAGCAGGAACAGACTTTTTCTTCTCTAATTAGAAGTGCAGACACTTACTTTAAAGCTTCCATGAGAAGATTTTTTTTTACAGTGTTGACACGTACTTGGCATTATTATTCAGTTCCACAATCCTCAGAAATAAAAAGCCATTTTCTCTAGATTATATATACTGTAGCAACAATTGGTTTATCTTCCAGATAACAGTATTCAGTCAACCCATGGGCATGGAATTTCAAAGTTTGAAAACAGAAAAGACAAGCACAAACTATAAAATTAGCTAAAATACCACCTATTTCACTTTTTGTTCTGCATCCTGTTGGGATAATGTATCACTCCATATATTTGAATTAAAGTTGCTTTGGGAGATCAAGCTAACAGCATCACCTTAAACTGACCCACTGCTTTCATATGATGGCATTTCACAAGAAGCAGCACACTGTAACCTCCTCTTGTTAACAGCTCAGGGCTTCTGATAGCATTGGGTTTTAAAGGTCTGTTGATCTTGACTTTAGAAGTGAGTAGCTACTACTTCTTGGAATGGCAGCAGTTTTAAAATCTGAGGGGGATACTTTCATGCCATGAGTGTGTCAATATAAAGTCCTGAACTTAGCAGACACTTTATAAAGGAGTTCAGTGCATGTAGCTCAGAATGTAGTAAAAAGCACAATATTTTCATATAATGTTTGCCTCCAGGAGCAACAATTTTAACTCAATCTTGAGCAAAGTTCTTTTGATTGCCTGAATGCTGGCAAATGGAAATTGCAAGACAAGTCACTAGTCACCAGTAAACACCACCCAGTGTAAACATCACTGGTAAAAAATCACCCAGTGATTTTTCATTCTTTTGATTCGGTGGTTAGAAAACAATCTTCCTTACAGAAATAAGGTAGCCAATTAAATATTGAAATATAAGAAGATGAAAAACATTTGCTGCCTAACACTGAACACACAGTAGTTACAACTTCTCATGTCTACAGATAGATATCACAGAGCATAAAACATGCATGCGTGTTTACTACAATCTGTGTTGGTCCTGAATACTTAGCAAACATGGCATGCTCTTCCAGGTGTTGAAATGAAATTCATTTTTATTTAAAAAAAAACAGGTGCAAAGTAACTCTGATGCATGAAGGCACAAAAGTTTATAGCTTCCATTGAAAACACGAATAGCTTGGCGTGCCTATGCCAAGTATCTCTGATGCTCATCAGAATCCAAAATGAGAGTAGATCTCCTGAGTTGGAGACTCTCTTGCGCTCTCTCTTGGCTGTGAATACCCATTGATACTCACATTCTGCTTGTGCAAGTCAGACCAAGCTGAAGCTGCTTTTTGTGAAAAACATTAAAGTAATCATCACCTACAAGTGACACCGGCCAAGTGACCACCACATACAGTGCTGCCAATGAAGACCATTCACTTTCTATCCCCGAGGAGCAGCGTAAAGATCACCCTAATCAGAGTACAGCAGCACTCAGGTGAACACCCAGAGTAAATGCATTTTCACATCATGTCACCAAGGTCATTCACAAACCCCGTATAATAAATTCTCATTTGTACTAAAAATAACAGATTATGTAGCTTGTAACTGCTAACAACTGCTTATTACTTCTCTGCAAATTCAACTTCTAATGGAAGAACACTTGTTGCCTGAAGATGAACAGAAAAACTGGGTATGAAACTATTTTTTCAGCACTAGCAATGGCAGCATACACATTTAAATACCTGACTGTGCCCCTATTTTACCCATTCATTTGAAATTACTAGCTGATGCCACGCAATCTAGTCTCCATCCTCTCTCTTCACCTGGTCCTGGTCCTGGTCCTGTCAGCAGTTCTTGCAGATGCTCACATTTCTGCTGCCCTCAAGTAAGGTTGTCTCCAGCAGACACTGAAGAGCAAGACCAGGCCTCTCACAAGGTTCTCTGTTTCCAGCTTGTTGCTTTATCCAAACATACAATGCCAGCCACATAAGCAAATGGACAACTGATAAAGACTTTCAACTCATTCCTAAGAATCACATATAAGTCTCCAAGCCTCACACTTCTGATGCTGAAGAATAATGTTGTTTTGTGATTTTTCTCTTCAGCTCCAAGACATACTTACTCTGAGGTACACAGGGAGGTATTTTGGTAGTGAAAGAGTATTTTCACCTGCAAGTGCAGTTCCACAATCATCGCAGAAGTAAATTGCTCACCAAAATAGTGAACACCTACCAGAAACAAATGAGGATTTTTAAGAAGTCTAGGCTGGATCCCAAAACTACCCATACAAACCATTACTTTGTTCTTATCATTATTAACTTACTAGGCTTTACTGGAATTTTACTGGAGAGTTCATTCAGGTAAACACTGCCCTCTCCTGGAGCCACCTGACATTTTTCTGGCTCTTGAAATGGAATCAGTTAAGGCTTTTGCAGTCACTATAAATGTAATATTTTGTGAACAGCTTCAGTCTGGCATTGGAAAACCAATGCTCTGTAGGGAGTATCATGATTTAAGAAACTCTTGTAATGTATGACTTACCTATTCCACTGTTCTCTACTAACAGGTCTCTAAAACCATATGAAACATGATCTTTCTGAATAAATAAATAGCATAAAGATCTGTGCCAATTTTCTAGAGCCTTGAAGGATTGCAACACTATGGAATAAAAAAACTGTACCTTCTATAGAGTGTGTTGTACTGCAGGGCATTTTTGGACCTTCCACTGTCTCAACTTCATTTGAATTAATACTCTATTAAAAAAAAATCAAAATTACAGTAACTGTATTTGATGCCCATGACCTTTATCTGAAAACTCGAGAAAAATATTGAAGACTAGCAATCACTTATGTTACAAGCAATGCTAAAATGACTGAGAGATTCCACAAGGAATATTTTATTGGCTACCTTCCAGAGGAAACTGACAGCAATCCCTCAAGAGGGAAGCCAATAAAATATTTTTAACTACAAAGAGAAATCACCTCCTGCTTACAATACATAAAAGATCTAAAGGAACAGATTTACCATTTGCACCTCACTGCTTCCAGCCCTCTTCTCTATGAGAAAAGAAGCACAACAGCTTTGCACAACAGCTCTGTTCAGAAGTATAGCTTCTGTTAAAAGCATCCCTGTAAAGCAAGCAATTCTGATGAATAGGCATTACAAAGAGAATAAGCTAGGACTAAACACTAAGTACATGATAAAGCCAGTCTGGAAGCCAAGAGACAGTCTCCATGTCTGCAGCCCTTGCCAGGCTCCCTCACTCAGATATACATCAACTATATCACTCCTGCTCAAAAGGAAGAGGGGGCTGGGATACAGTCTCCTATTTTAGAAATTACTCTCAGAAATTAAAAACAAAGTGGAAGGAAGAAGGAATGGATTCTTTTGTGTCCTTTCATCTGCTACTCTGTTTGCTTCTAATCTTTCCCTCTAGTAGACTGCCTGTGTATTTTCCAGCTACCAAGAGCTGCAAACAAAGAAAAGACATGATAACTGGAACACGAAAGAAAAGTCAGGGATGACCCTGGGCTGAATACTGCAGCCGAACTAATTTGAAAGCCATGAAGTCCCACTCCAGTGGGGCAAGTTGCATTTTTCCCCACTCATCTCTTGCTGTGCTGGCCAGTTTCTCACCCCAACACCTGTCAGTCAGAAAAAGTCAAAACAAAGTTAGGAAAATATTAAATCTGTCCATCACCGGGCAAAAAAAAATTACTTAATTCATCATAAACATTCTTAGTAATTTTGGATTATTATCCTGGCTTGCCTTTTTCTGGTTTCTTTCATTACTCTGGCAGAATTTCAAATGTGTCCATCAGTCCCCCAGATCTCTCTTCCTCTCACAGAGGACCTCTGCCCTGCACTGGCTGTGCTGCCTCCAGCAGCTAAGAAAGTCTCGTGGATCACCTTCTCACGCTGCCTAGGTCTCCACTGGAGGTGCACAATGAACCAACCACATTGTCCCACTAGCGGGCACCACTACAGCAACCTCTGCCCCAAGAAGGTCACACAGAATTTAAGCAATTCCACTTTCTTTCTCAGCAATTTCAGGTATTTTCCCCATCTCTGTTGCCTAGCATGGCCACAAAACCTGTGGGTTTCTACTTTTTGAACTGCTTAATGAAGGCATGGCTCCCATACAAGTGGCTTTACCTTACTGACAGCTTGTTTTAACTTTTCCATTACTTCCTTAGGCTTCTAAGGAATAGAACAGGAACTGAAAGAATCAACACAGCAGAGAGTAAAGAACATACTTCAAAAAGATTATCTTTTCTTGCATGAATAGATGTGCTGCTGTCTGAGGCAATAATTTCACACAAACTCAACACTACATGTCACCGTAACTGAGACAAAGCTCTCTTTCTTCAGTTCATGGATTTCTGACTCAAGCATGAAGTAGCAATGTGGTCATTTACACAGTCTCAAAACACCAGATGTACAGCCTTAGTCTGCTGCAGATAAAATGAATACTCCAGGACAGCACTAAATTCTACCACTATTTTAAAAAGATTATGTACTGGGAAATCTCTAATATCTATCAAAAATTTCTGACTGCCTCCCACTGCTTTGGATACAACTGAAGATCTCAAAATTCTTGTTTGTAACAGGAGGAAAATTGATTATACCTTTCCTTTTGGACACAATACATAGTCTAATCTAAACACAACAGCTTGTGTATAAGAAATTAACTAAATAAACACCTGATCTTCCCAGCTATTCTGGTCTATTTCTGTTTGATTAAAAGTGCTACAACACTGATGCTGAGCAGGAGGGGAATAAGGCCTCCATGACAGAACCTAGACTGCTGCAACTAGAGGAATGGCAAAAGGGGAACCAACAAATCCAAGGCAGTAGGCTTTTTCCTGAAAATACCAAATGCAGAATTTTGCAGTCTTTCAGAGCCTTTGTCTTTGAGAATACCTAACATACCACACTTTCTTTTTCCATTTCAAAGACTGAATGAAAAACAATGACTTCATGAGTGCAAGAAAAAGCCAGCCATATAAATAACAATGCACTCTTGATTATAGTCTTGGCTTTTCCTTTTGAGTTCATTATTGTCTCAATGGAAAAGCCACATACAGATTGCAGGGATTCTGCAAGCTACAGAGAGTAACACTTTCATATTGAAACAAATCAAAATCTCAACAAAGTAATTACATGAGGACTATACCATACACCACACCTAAATATTCTATATTAAATTTCTGTATTATACATAATATAGAAATAATTTCCTAGGTTAAAAAAGGTGCAGCATGCAATGAAGGTAATGCAAGGGAAATCAGTGCACAAATGAGGAAACCCAAAGCTAAGAATGGAAAAGAAAAGCTGAATTTCAAGAGCAGAAAAAAAAGCTAAATTTTAGTGTGTTTTTAGCTCATTAGTTTTACATATGTTGTGCAATCTTAGTCTGAAAACACAGGTAAGCACCTGCATTGCTATTAAGGAACTTGAACATTCAAGCATTCTCTTTATTTTATTGAATTAAGAGATGTCCAGAAGGATATGACAACAGTGCCTCAGATATTTTAAATTAAAATAAGAAAAACTAAACTAAACTCTGTAGAAAAAATCTGTAACCTGTATTTCTGCTGTAAATAATAGACCAGGGTTGGCTCTTAATAAAGGCTCCAAGGCATTACATTACCAGAAGAATGGAACTAAACTAAATATTTCGAAGTACAAACCTGAATACAATGGCAATGCAATTGAAGACACAGAGATTTCAAGGAAAGATACTCACTTTAGAACCCATCATGATTAAAGAACAACTTGGGAGGTAAAAGAGGCTTTGACAAAGTTCTCAACACCTCTTACCTCCAGCTTCAGACAGACAATGAGCTACACCTACACGAACTAGCAGTCCACAACAGTAATCATGAAATTATGCTGGTGATCAGTGACACAGGAGCTTAAATTAAAAGGCTACTCAAGGAAAACAAATCCAGTCTGAAAACTCTACAGCTGGGAGTTTACCTGGTAAAGAAGAGGTCTGTCCCAGAAGTATTTTCTGAAGAGCTTTATGTCTGACTCCAGCAAGTGCTGTGCGGTGGATGTCAGCGTCAGAGCTCCAGATGAATGAACAAACTGTATGCAGGCACCCTCGCTGATCCCTGCTCTTGAAATGTCAAGCGACAGACGGCCCTGGAAGCTGAAACGAAACTCTTTCAGCCAAAGCAGATGCTCTCTGCACAGGTAGAATGAAAGCAGGGCCACAGTAAGCTTCCTCCTCACCTTCAGCACAACCTGTCAGGACCCCAATGCACCCGCTGCAAAAAAGAGAGGCTGAAAATCAGAAACATACATTGAAAATACAGCTGGGCAAACAAAAACATACCAATGACTCTTTCCAGCTTTAATAAGGCAGAGGCACTTCTAGCTATCAACAGGGAAAAAAACAACGTTAGTTCTAGACAGTTACTCACTACTAAAAGAAGCCAGAACAAGCAAGCTGTGACAATACCTATTTCTCCTTATTGCTGTAAATGAGCAATAGTACCTTTTCCTGTCAGTGTTGCCATATATAGCAGTAGGACACAACTGGCAGCTAGCAGATTTGTTATCCCACAAGAGTGAAAAACAGAAAGTATCCCAAGGGAATACAGTATTGTTTGGACATAACAAACAAATGAGACAGTCATAACATAATGTACTGTACCCATGTTGTTTTTTTTTTTAAGCTGAAGTATGGATAAGACTCACATAAACTACAGGCTGCATGGAGCCAGAACTGAAAGCACCACATACCAAAATAAAAATGCAGCCCAATTCTTGTGTATTTCTATTTGCAAAGAAAAGCCAGGAGTAAGAAGGGGTGCATGATGCTTACCATTTGGGGTCCCAAGACACATAGATATACCCCATGCAGCTCCTCAGGACTGTACAGACAGAGCTCCAGACAGCTGAAAGGTGCCAGAAAGCACTTGTCCTTTAAGTCATTTGTCAGTGTGGCAGCCCTCTGGCTAAACAGAGTCATAACTGCAGCACTGGCCTTGTGGCTGATTCTCCCTTATTTGTTTGTTCAAACTTGAGCTTTAGGGGGGGTCACAAAGTCTGCTGAGGCTTTGTGGAAGTCAGGTTCTATGGTTCTGTTTGTTTATAAATATTTCTTTATATTTTTAAGGAATGTCTTTACTTGTTTTTAGTGTATCAGGATTCAGCTGATATAGTGCTGGGAGAGGTACCTGATGGTGCAGCTGGTCCTCTATCATTTAATTGACTATGGGTTGACTTCAAATGTAATGATGGACATAAAATTAATAAACTTCCTTCAACTGTAAATACAAATTTACTGTTTAAAATGAACGTACTGGCAAAAAGCAGCAGAAACCAGCACAAAATAGGCAACTCTCTCCAGATAAACAACAGTACTCCCCACATGGCTTAAATGGCAGGACATTTTCATAGAAAGCAGCAAACCATTATACTCACTTTGTGAAGATCTCAACAAGTTTGGAGTGCCCATTTTGTAAAGCCAAATCTAACGGTGTTGCTCCATCCTCATTAGGTAATGCTAATGTTGATGACCCTCCAGGCTGGGCTGCCAAGAACAGGGAAAGCTTAACCAAGCCCAACTTCATCACAAGGAAGAGAAGAGTTTGTTTTTGTTCAGGCTCTTAAAAAAACACAGCAAGCAGAACAAAATCATCAGTAACAAACCTCAGCATCTTACTTGTTAGGAGGCATCAAGACTCTTATTACCATCTACAGAAATAACACAGCTCATGTTCAAACCTACAGAATTTTTCTGGCAGAAGACTTTAGGTCTTTCACTGAAAACAGCAGTTACATACTTAATTGCATATGCAGAGCTAAAAGCTATCTAAATTCTATCTAATTTCTTCCATCAAAGAAAACATCATCTTATTATTTCTCTCATTCTCTGTATGTAATATAGCATCACCCCAATGGAGAAGATAGTTAAAAAGAAATTTTCCTGCACTTTGCCTTGCCTCAGCAACACAAAACACCTAGCAACACATCCAAGTATCTAAACTGAAAAATTCAAAAAGACAGAAAAAAAGGGATATGATTTCTCAAGGTAGGCTGCTTATCAGGACAGAAAGAGATACATATAGGGTATAAGCTTATAAGCTATAAAACAACACACACATACGTAGAATATGGCAGATAATTCCTGCTTCTCTCTTCTCAAAAACTGACCTCACATGCCAATCCTTTTTCTCCTCTACACTTTTTATCACATAATCAAGTTCAATGGGATGAAGTTTAAAATAAAATAGTACACAACCATGACTTAGTCACTAGATACTGAGTCATCATTCTCACCATTCTCTGGCCTGTCCTTAAGGAAGGATTTATCTGCCTTAATACATACATTCTCAAACAAAAAGTCTCTGCAATTTAAAGCCAATAAATAAAATATTCTCAAGTGCCACTCAACCAGTTTCTTACATTGATATTTTGGTATGAAGTTAAACTTAAAGGTTTTTCCATGAGGGTCAAGTATTTAGGGACCATTGCTGTACAGATTTCAGAACAATCAGCTAAAATATGTTAGGTTTCCAGTGATTTAAGAAATGTCACTGAAATTTCCATTTATTTCCCTTCACAGCTTTCTTTTACATAATTGAAGGCTGCTGCCATGTCTCAGCTGAGTACACCCTCTCTGGATGTTTTAACAGGAGAGTTGCCTTCTGGTGTCTTCTCTGGGGCAATGGGGGAAAAGTCATTAGTCTCTCTTGAAAATGTGGGACTTAAGAGTGTTACTATATTCCAAAAAATTCTTTATCTCTACATTTCATAGACCCAGAATGGCAAGGAACTTAAGGAACTTTTCCTACCACTACACAGGGAAAATCACAGTAGGATCTCCGCTGGTGATACATTTTTTGATCTGAGTATTTGGTACTGAGTATTTGGTGGCAACCCATCCAGACTTTTTACCTTTCCATTTCAAGTGGAATCAAAAATTCCAAACAGTCAAATCCCAGAAAAACACACCATGCTTCCTTCAATAGATGAAAGAAATTTCCGGCATCGGAGTAAAAGGGAGCTTCAAGTTAGCCAACATGTGACCTGGTGCATGAGCTTGCCTATGCAACAATATTCTCCACAGGTTTTGGTCTTTAAAATATTTTCTTAGTCTTCCCATTTCAGGTTATAGGAAAATTCATGTCTATCTAGTCACAGGATTTGCTGTAGGATCCAGGGCCACGGAGGAAAATTATGGATTGTCATTCATGGTGATTCATGGGGTGGGTTTTTTTTCTCCAAGATCTACAAAGTTTTTCTAACTTCAGTCTTAGGAAGGGATGTCCATTGCTACATTTTAGTTACAAACATTAATGTGAACTTTAGTGTTTACACATCCATGAAACAAGATAGCACATATGTTGCAAGCACAGGCAACCTACATGGCGCTGAATCCAACTCAAGCCTTTCCAGACTGCTTTGCTAAATGGAACCATAAGCAACATGGAACTACAGGAAGGCCTGGATCAGAAGGAAACTTCAGAGACCACCTAGTCCAAAGACTAGGCAGGTGTCCCTGCCATGGCCAGGGACAGCATCTGCTAGAGAGAGTTTCTCAAAGCGCCATCTAACCTGGCCTTGATCAACTCAGCCCAGATCTGACTGAAACTCTCTGTTTTAAAGCCCAGTCAAACACTACTCATCAAACATCTTGGTCTGCCTGGATCTGAGACCTTCTTCTATGAAGGAACATTTAAATAAGCAGGGTTAAGGCTCCACAAAATCTGTGGCTGGTGTGCTTCTTCAAAAATGAGAGACCGCAGTACAACTTCCCTCACAGCCAGATGCAATTTGAACACACACAGCTTCAAATTTCCCCCAATCTGATGGATATATACACTGTTAGCCCCATTGCAGAGTAATTGAAAATAGGGCATGGTGCAGAGGGAAATCCAGGGGATGATGCAGGGCAGAAGACAAGAAAACAGCAGACTGACTACAATGCAACAATCAGCTAGGAGAAGTGTCTGCTGTTTAGACGTGGGTGCCTCTCTCATTATACTGTCATCAGAAGTGAAAAACAATGCTCAAAGCCCGGATCTCTCACTTGCTTGGAGAATGACCTAACAATTCAGACACAGTATGAAAATGTGTGCCAATGTCTTCCCTTTCTGTCCCTAACTGTATTTCTGAATAGAGATTGATAACATCATCTGTGCTTCGCAGAGACAGCAGAGGCCCCAGGACTATTTCTGTATTTCAGAGAGTCTCCCCTGCAAGGAATTCAGCAGACTCAAGGCTGTGAAATCCATTTGGACCCCAGCAGAGCACCTTGTCTGCAGTGTTTATATGTACACCAGGGAGTTCAAGTTTAAATACCCAGGAAATTATGTGGTCCAAAATGTAGACCCTGAACAAACATTATGCATTCACAGAAAAAGAAAAACAAAACAAAAAAAAACCAAAACAAAAACACATGCAAAAACATCAATCAACATTAAGCATGTTAAACATCTGTAGATGTAACTCCAATCCTCAGACTAAATGCATTGAAACAAAAAGGTAAACTTTACTCTGAACGCTGGCCTGTGGCCACTGGGTTTCAATGTATGCTGAACAATGCAAAATAAAAGCCAGATAAGCTTGCTCTGAGGATGATAAGATTAGGATTTTCCCACTCAGGAAAAAGGGAGCCCTTAGGAATCCCTTTTCCTGATGAGGAATAGCCTTCTCTCTGCTCAGACACTGCAGCAAATAAAGTTACTCCTCTGGCAGCCAAATCTTACTAACAATGCAGTATGAGTAAGTCTGCTGCAAAAGAACAAGTTTTAAAAATAACCATAATTAATCTTTGTCTTCTGAAGCCGCCATCTAAAACAATAACTTCTACTATCTCACCACAAATAGTCTACTATCTGATCTTTATCTGACTAACCTAACAACTTCCATCTAACCTTATGTTAAATTTGTTCATGGCCAGCTTGAATGCACATGGTAGCTGAACTGCCCAGCAGGTTCAGTCTGCTTTCAGCCCTGATGCACCTAGTCAGAAACAGCACTCACATTCTTCCCCATCCTTTACCTCTCTAGATGATGAGTTTGATGGGCTACTTTCTTCTTACTAGTCCCACATGGCTTGCCCAGGAGTGAACAGAAACTAATGATATAAAGCAAATACTAATACCTTCATGACAGTTAAATCTGAAATCTGAACTGTCTGGTCAGAAGGATAAATGGAAAGGTAAGTATGCTCTTCAGCAGAAGGATTTTTTACCACAAGGACAGTGAAGCACTGGGAGAGGTGGCCCAGAGAAGTTACAAACTGTCTGTCTTTGGAGGTGTTCAAAACCTGATACTTAGCAACATGATAAACTCTCAAGCTAGCCCTGCTCCAAGTGGAGGGTAGGACCAGGTCACCTCCAGGGACACTTACATGAAAAATCTGCTCCTGTTCTATTCTGGAATCAGCAATTCCAAAACAAAAATACCCAAATGACTGACAATAAGCTTTTTAAAACAGACTTGCCTATAAAGAAAAGATTTTCATCAAATGATGGTAAAGTTTTGAAACAACAGGGGGTTAGTAATTCTTTCCCTTAAGAACAACTTCTAGTTTCGGTTCTCTTCTTTTACCACCCTCTTTATCCTTCCTCACTGTGGCAGATCAAATGGCATTTTCCTGCACTTTTCACTTTATTTTCCCATTCCCTTGGAGAAGAATTCAAGTGTGACATAAAGGCAGGGATGGGGGAACAACAAAGAAAACATAAGAGAAAGAAAACAATCCAGAAATAAACATACACAAAGCTCCTGCCCATATAGTGGAAAACAGCCCAACATATTCTGCATTCTGTAGCAAACTGGAACAGAATAAGGAAAAAAAGGAAAACACAAGGCTTCTTCCACATATTCATATTTAAATTGTATAAAATACTGTTTAATTTAAATGGTATAAAATGCTATTTAATTTAAATGGTGTAAAATGCCATTTTCCATCAATGCACAAACCAAACAACACTTAAGACTTGAAGGACACACTGCTGGCTGATTCAGACAGGGTCAGCTACCACAAGGCAGGTGGTTTTGTAAATGATATGCACTATCAAGACTTTGTTTTGCGTTACATCCCAGTTCTCCAGCCAAAACAGTCTGTTTGGGTTACACAGAACTGAGCCAAACAGCCTGATTTAAACATTAAAAAAAAACTTCTGTTCTTCCTTGCACCTGAATCCCTTCCTTTGTCCAAAAAAAACCTAAAACCAAATATTTCTCTCTGACAGAAATGACTAAGACCTTTCTGGGCTCTGAATCTTATTCATTTCCTGGAAGGAGACTAAAAACCTCAAGAATGAAAAGCAGGGGGAGACATAAAAACTGGCAGACAAATTCCATTTTTTCCTGGCTTCATACTTCTATACATTACTGCTATTTTTTTTTTCATTTCTCCATTAGAAATGAGATTATTTATAAAGCTGTCTTCAGTGCATCCCACTGCTGGAAAAAAAACCCACAGAAGTGGTTTTGTGAAGGGACATCAGGCTGCAATGCATAAAGTCAGGTATGTGACAGACCATCCGAGAGCATACCTATAGGAACCAACTCCTAGAGGCTGGCATCAGTGCTACAGAAGAAAAGGAGATGAGGGAAGGTAAAGGTCCATTGCAAAGGAAGTCTTGCCCCAGAAGCTTTAGTAGTAGAAGGGTTAGAAAAGCCTCCATCCACCTGCCCCATGCATCATGGTGCCACAGCTACACCTCAGGTGAAGTTTACAGCTGACTCCACTGATTGGGTGACCCCTAACTATGATGCAAAACACTACAGGAGATGGTGTCTGTTGCTGGGAGGGACATCCTTTAGTGCTGCAGCCAAACTCTCCCTCCAGGTGTCAGGTATATGAGCACCACCCAAGTGTACAATACCAGCTGGGGCACCCTTTCAGCCAGGAGAAGAGCAGGGCTCTCCAGCCCAGTGCCAATTGAAGGCTGAGGTTTGGGTCAGACCACAGCTTTGTATCTGGTCTCTGCAGCAGTGGAGTGCCCCACTACTTTTATACTGTCTTCAACAGGAAACTTTACCTCCTGTATCCCTCACAGTACTCACTCTCCTCTCCTGTCACTCTGTATCTCCAAGTGCTCAGTGCTTTTCCCAAAAATAGCATTTACCTCTTCATGGTCAAAGGGATCTCAAATGCCTCCCCTTTGCCATTATTACCACTGACCAGGAGATGAGAAACATACACCTGCTGGAAACCCATAACTTGAAGCATGCCTGACAATATCTTGCCCCATGCAGGTTTCTGGGTCAGCAGCAGGCTCTAGAAGACACTCATCTGCTTCACAACTCACAGGCTAGCATCCTCCTCCCTCTGCCAGCCACAGTTTCCAAAAGGATAAACTCCTACTGAGCCAAAGATTTATCTGCTTCTCTAACTCCTTCAATTCTCTGACCAAAATGCATTTACCTCTCCTCACAAATCTCAGACCTAGACACACTTATCCACTGTTCCCAATGTTTTTCTAATTCTGTGAAGAACAGGCACTTTGCACTCCTCTCCATTTCCTTCCATGGGAAAAAAGTAATCTCAAATTCCAGCTGAAGAGAAGACACAATTTTCTTTCATTTACAACAAAATCCTGATATTCATCAGTCAGGTCTGAGCTTATGCACTTTAGAAGTAATGTGTGTAATACCATGTGAAAACAGTAATGATTATTACAAAGAAAAGAGTAGGGTGAGGTTTTACTTTTATAAAGTAAAAAGTGCCACAGAAAATGGAAAATTGTCCCTCAAAGGCAGACTATAAAGCAGCACAGTTTGGTAGCTCATTTCACAAGATTTATCCCTAAAAATAATTACAATGCATTAATGATATAAAATGGAAAACCTCCTTGTTCACAAAGGGGAACACTGTTCCCTTCTCCATGATCCACAATTAGTTTTCTTAATTCAGGCTGTAATGTTCTTGCTTCTATTAATAGACAAAAACCTAAAAGAGCAGTCTTCCTCTTGAAAATAACTGTAAATGGTGGCAAAGCTGGCAGCAACTGTTCTTTGTTTACTGGCACAGTTAAGTAGCCCAGACAACGCTCTCTTGGCAGCACCCCTAAAACAACCAGAAACTGGGATGCCCTCAGCTTCTTGCCCATAAAGTGCACTGCTTGCAGAGTGCCCTCCTGTGCTCCTATTCACCCTCTGACAGCTGAGAAATGTAAACCCGTGTGTGTCAAGGATAAAAAAGCTGCAGGGAAGATGCTGAACCTGTGTCTGATGGTTCTTGGGACTGCCAATAGTGGACAATTGCCATAACCTGATGGTGCTAAGAAACAAAGAGTTACTTGGAAGCATTTTCCTTTCAGATTAATTTCTTATTTATCTCTTTTTCTTGTTTTTTTAATGGTTTTTTTTCCTTCCCTTCCTTCTTTGTATCTTTCCCTGTTTAGGCTTGGTTTTTTTTGGTTTTGTTGTTTGTTTTTTGGGGTTTTTTGTTTGGTTGGTTTTTTTTCTTTTTTCTTTCTTTGGTAAACAAAAACACTGTGGAAAAATTCTCCTTTTTTCTGGCAGTACTAAAAATTTATTTAGCTTATTAATACTTATTGTCTCCATAAATTGAATAATCCAGTTCAGAAGGAAAATATCCTTTATCGAGGTGAAATTAACAAGAAAAGCAGCTTCCCCCTCTCCCTCCTCCCCCTTTCCTGAAACCTGCCAACAAAAAAATGTCTAAGCATAGCACCTTTGTTGAGTCCCCAGTTTTCTCTAGCAGCAAGATGCTGATCTCAACATCTGACCACTCTGTGGGAGTGAGCAGCTCCTGTCACAGCTGTCACACAGGCATCTCTAACAAGTGAGGATTAACAAAAGGGTCATGCTTTCTTGTTTCTTTTGTTGAACTTTCTATAATGTGGCTGATAACTCCCGACCTGTGCAATTACACCAAATTCCTGAATTATTTGCAATGCTCTCTAGACAATCTCTTGGCTCTCTTTATCCAATCCTTCTTATACCTTATAAAATATATACAAACATTTTTCCTGAATACCAAAACTCCTATGAATAAATAGTTCTTTTATCTTTCCATCAACCCTTACGTTTCCAAATCCTCATAAAAATGAATGAGGTCAAAAAACACCAGATGGTGCAATAATTTTCTCCAGCAACAGGTCCCTCAAAAGTATTTTTTGCCAACAAAAACAGCCCTGCAGCTCTGAAAACTGACAGAATGGCAAAAGCTTAATGTCCTAGGTAGTGATGGATGATAGCACCCACATCTTTCATAGCATTCATATTAAAATGAGCATCCTGACAAGGTCAAGTGTCAAGACACCTCCAATCTTTGATACAAGGATCTGTAGGAACAGCAGGTAGGGAAAAAGGTTCTCATTCTACTTCTAAATATTCATAAATTTCTATTTATTAATATTTCTATTTTTTCTGAGAAAAATCCTGTTTCTCACCCATTTTGATCTTTCAGAGCATGTAGAAGAATACAGTGATAACCTTTCATCACCTCACAGTTGAAGATGAAGGACTCCTCCTCTTCTCATGTGCAGAGAGATCTGAAGCTCTCCTGTCTCAGTCCATCCCTTTCTCCCTCCCTCCCTCTCCTTCCCCTCCATGCACAGGCCTCCTTCAGCCACAGCCAGCCCTCAGATTTGCTTGGCTTTCCTGGCTTTGGGAACAAAAACATGGTGATGAGGACAGCACAAGGAAGCAACTCCAGACAGCACTTCTAAGAGTCAAGAGAGAGGATCAAAATTATACTTTCAGAAAGGAGAGAGAAAGGATACAGAAGTTAAAGAAAAATTATACAAACAACCTAGAGGAGAGCAAAATAGATATCAGGCCAGCCCAAGCCTGGACCTCAGAGAGAGACAAAGGGAAGGACTAGCCTCCCTTGGCTGAAGGAAAAACTGTCCAGAAAGTTTTCAGGAGTCCCCCATTGAGGGTGGCCCCAAGCACTCCCCAGGCAGAAGTGCACTGACAGATCCCACTGTAAATGAGCACTGTTCCTAGGTCACATGAATTTGTTTTGTTTATTCAGAAGCTAGGCAAAAGATTTATTTAAGAGCAGTATCTGTTGTACAAAAGGAGATGTCACTTCTTCAAGTGCAACAGTGCCCAAAAGGCAACCCCACCATGGTATGCTAAAGACATGTCTAACACTTCAAATGTTCACAGAGACTCTGTATGGCAGTGGGGGCACACGTCCCAGCTTTTCAGCTGCACTGAAGTTTTGTTTATGTATAGTATACCCCAGGACAAGTATTTTAATCTGAAAAGTGAACAAAGCAGGAAAAATACATAGAAACAAAAAACACAAGATCTATTAAAGTCTTGCAAGGGGAACATATTCTTTTTCTATATAGACATTTCGGTGCACCTGAAAATTAATAGCTAATGCAACTGAAAATTAAAGACTTTTGCTATGTGAATAGCAACTGCCCTGGCAGAGCTCACTCTGATACCAGCTGAGATGACCTTTGACTCTCTGAACCTACAACACACCCAGGATAACCTTCCCCCATGTTTTGAGCAAGCAGGTACCCAGATGGCTATGCCCAAGCATCTCTCAGTACCCCTGGTATCCTGCTGATGCCTCTGGGTTGGGTTTCAGCTGGTGAAAAGCTTAAATAATCCTACTGAACAAAACTACAGCTGATTTCTTCAGGCTTTGATACAAGGTCTTCATTGCTAAAATCCAGCAGTATTTCCAGATGTTGAACAAGTATTTACTCCACATCAAAATGAGACACATAACAGCCATTTTTCCTTTTTTCCCTCTCCTGTCTAGCCAATACTTGAATGAGACTTGGTGTTTGTTTTTACATCTGTTAAAGATGTTGTTTACAACAGAAAGACAAAAAACATTTTTCAGATTTTAAGTTACCTGTCATTAAGAATTAGAAAGATTTAAAATGTGAAGAAAACCCTTACCCAAAGAAATGAGCTTAACTGATATGATTTTATCTCCCAAAAGCTTGCATGCATCTCTTTCAGTTTGGCTCACATGGAAACTGCCTGCCTTCTAATTTTCAGCAATTTTAAGTACTAAAAGGAAAACAGCCAAAACTACCAAATTTTCAATTAAAAACATGTGAAGCCATCAAGTATAATGCAGTTTCCACCCTCAGCTATAAATCAGCTGTCTCTGCAAAAAAATGTGCTCTTCAGCAAACCCTAACTACAGCCTTTTTGTTTGCAATGAAACCTGAACCCAGGAAAATTTCACCTGATTTTGTTATGAAGTTTTTCAGTAAGATACCCTAATGTAAAGTTTCACATGTATTTTCATTACACTTCCTCTACAATTAAAAAAAGCCACTTATAAACTTCTTTAATGATATTCTCCCCATTGAACAACCATAGTCATAAATGAAGGATAAACACTGACAAAACAATGCAAAAATTATGTTCATTCTGCACATGGGAATGCCTACAGTAACATGCTCTTCCTGACTACTACCTTTTTCTTCTAAGATAAAATATCTCATTTTGTTAGAATTATGGCTGCAAAGCTTCATGATACAGTTCTTGCTTTTTTTTAAACCGACAACTCTATTTACAAATAAAGAACTGCATTCACAGTGAGTCAAAGCAGAAAAACCTTCTAGGGAGACAGAGTCACAATAACCAACATTATTCTTTTTAACTCTCTGGGTACAAATCAAATCTGATCACCCCTCTCTTACTTGAGCAGTTTTTTATATTAAACACAAAATAAAGCACGAGAGTAGAGAAACTAGACAAAACAGTGAGATATTCTGCTCTGAACTGCTCACCAAATCACTGTTAGAAGCTTTCTAATTTTAAATAAAACTCTACGACCTCCTGGGCAGCTTCCAAAGATGTTCCAGGTTGAAGGCAGCTTTTCATAAGCAACAGCCATCATCAAGTCATTATCCAGTGACTGCAGATCTTTCACCCTTAGCCCAAACTTATCCAGCAGCAGCTTGTGACTAGTGGCGGTGACACATTCTGTGTGATCGACCAGAAAGCGAGACAACTGGCACAACAGATCCTCTCTGTAAGTGACAGGACAGCTGCCGAGAACCACAGGTGAAAAACCCACTGTGTGCATTAACACAGACACAGAAACTGCTTCCTGGTATCCATGGCCTGTAATTATAATGCAAACTAATCACTAACATCACCTATGTTAAGAAAATACTTTAGTTATTTTTCATTCTTGTCTAAGAGCTGTGGCTGCTCATTCTGAATTATTTTATTCTTCCCTTTCATTACGTTAATTTGTCTTAGGACATCCACCAAGCATTTATTCTGATGAATTTGGATTCAGCTGGACTTGAACTGACAGTCAAGTATACAAACTCAATTCATTCTAGAACCAGTCTTTTCAGGATTGAGGATTCTTTAACCACAGTGGAAAGAATTGAAGGTTCTTGGATAAGCATTGAGAAAAATTAGATGCACATGAAAAGAGTGGGGTTGTGGTCTGCAAAATGAATTCTGAGTAATACTTCTATTTATTAAAACTGATTTTGTATTTACCCAGGCCAAAATAAAAAAAAAATTTAACTAATTCACTCTTCAGACTGTTGGCAAACTTTATTAAATGCTGTATCAATTCTGTAACTTACAGCTGTGACCCTCAAAGTCCAAGGGAGTTTGTCCCTTTAACCTCTTCAGCACTTTGTCTTTTACTCCTACTCATTTGACATCTAAGGGAGGCTGGATGCCATATATCTAAAAGAGGTGCAAGCTGTACCACACTCCGTAGAGTTAACCATGAAGAACAAAGTTCACAAGTTTTCCAACATACTCTGAAAAGGTAAGAGTACATGTGCAATCTGGTCACTTCAGAAGGAAGCACATACTTGCCACAACTGTAGTTGTTTTTAAAGTGCTCCCTTATGCATAATTTGGCTACCATAAAATAACACATCAGCAGAGATAACCTCATATTTTATTTTCATCTGTTCATGGTTTGTTGTCATGATTGCCTGTAGCCTTCTGATTTTGTTCCTACCCCTGAAGCAACCATTTAATGATGTCACAGGATATGCTGAGACCTTAAAAACAAAACTGACTTGGAAAAAGCCTAGCATTGCATTTTCTCCAGTTGTAATCCATGACAATTATTTAGTGTTTACAGGTTCAAAAGAGCCACTACGTAACAGCAATGAACTTCCCTTTTTTATACTCTACTCCTACTGTCAGACTCTAAATCCCCTTTAGAACACAAGAGAAAACAAGGAGATCTTATTGCACAGGTACACCACATCTTATAGCCTCTTACTCACACAAAAGAAAAGGTTACAAAGCACACAATAAAGGTGACAAGCAGGGTGTATGTTACATCCATGAGGAAGACAAACCCGAGGCAGAGAGCCAGCTGGGGGGCAACACATACATCCCTTTTTTGCAGTGAGGCACCCTGGAACAATTTCCCAGATACTTCTGTACCATGTGCAGTTCCAAGCATCACAAGCAGGAAGGCCTTGCAAGCCAGGCTGAGAGCTGCACCAACAGAAGGCTCAGAAAAAAACAGGACTTTCGCTGGTGTTAGGATTACCAGAGACAAACAGCTGTGGCATAGAATCAAGCCACATTAAAAATTATGCCATCCCTGAAGACTGCATTTCAATGCATGCCCTATGGGGCAAGTCCAGTAAAACTTAATTTGATGCTGTGTTGGCATGGATTGCTTCAAAAGGCAGGATCACATATGGAAAGTCAAACTCAGCCTAGATCCTAAAGGCCATCATTCAAATCCCTGCATTTTCTCCATTACAGAGACATAAAACAGTTGTATCAAGCTGTCCAGTCATGCCCAGCTTTGAAACAGGATTGGTGTAGAGCAAAGAGTGGAACTAAGTCTCACCTGGAACTATGGACTGAAAAGTGTTGTCAGTAACTCACTCAGCAAACATTATATGTCTGTTCAGGGACCCATCATAAACAAAGCAAAACACAGCATCCTCTGGGAGGTAAATGTCTTTGTCAAATGTTGCCTGTATAGTCACCTGTCCCTGAAAAATGAAAGTGCATTCTGAAACATTCAGGGAACTTCTCATCTTCAACAGACCCACTGATGTATAATTCAGATCCATGATTATTGTAACCTTTATAACTCTTCTATTCAGAGGCTATGATATAACAACAAATATTCAGTTTCCTACTTCCACTTAGAAAATAACACTGTTTATATGCCTGCAAAAGCAAAGTTGATTTTTAAAAATGCCTTTTAAATAATCTTTCAAGCAATTCTTTTCATCCTACCCCATACAAATATAACTGGCTTCTTATTTAAAAGGTATCAGAATAACCTGAACCCAAATATTTTGTTATTTACGAAAGAAAGTTTTGTTTAAAAAAAAAAAAAAATCAGAAGTGATTTAAATTACCTTAGACTTAGTTTTCAAAAAGAAGCACCAATGCAATTCTACAAATGGTTTTAAAGAACACCAGTTCCCAGATATCTGTCTGTGGGTTTCGTTATAGTAAATGGAAAGCAACCAGCCAAGAAAAATCTGTCATACAATAGCTTAAAAAAAAAAAAAAAATCAGGAAAAGGATCTAAGAAGCAGCAAACAATAACAAATGTTTGACAAGTCTGAGGGAGGAAATTTAGATCAAGCTGCATTTCCTTGAGGAGGAGGACAGTGTGCTACCTCACAGATCCTGACTGCCACAGTTGTTCTAAATAAGGCAGAATTGCCCCAACATCTGGCAGAAAACATGCCACTGAAGAATATCTGAGCCATATTTCCAAAGATGCCAGCCTCCTCATTTCAAAACAGCTACCACAGCACTGACTCCACCAGCTCCATAAACAAGTCCTGTAAAAAACAAAGCACCACACAGTAGTACAAAAAATTCTGTGGCTGAAAACCACACTTATGCCTCTGACTGACCTTGTTCATTATAAGCCAAACACTTCACTGCAGTGTGTGACTTTTGCCACCCACAACATCACATCTTGGCCTGCCTTCCCCAAGGACATCTTTCTCGTCACTCACAACAATGTGAATTCTGCATGTGTTTTCCTCTTCAATGCAGACAAATCCAACAAACTGGGGTGAAGAGGCAAAGGCTGGTTTCAAGCACAAAGTCTTCCTCAGATAGGACTTTTCCCATAAGAACAGATGTAAACGACATTATGAGCTCAGTATCAAAAGCAAACACGCCTGTCATCCCCAAGCACTGATAATGTCCCTCTTTTTAGTGGCCTAAAATGTTATACATATATATATATATATACACACACCTGTGAAGTGTTTTCTCCTATTTCTCTTTGGGTTTTGCACTACTATAACCAGAATGTATTATTATCATTATTATTGCATTTGTTGGTTTTACTGTTGTTATTCAAACAATATTAAAAAAAAAATAAAATACTGTAGTTGCGAATGCCCCTTTTGGTCTGTTGAGTAATAATGCGGATAGCTATGCTGGGGAGGGGGAAATCTTTGAAGATCCTTCACAGTCTGATGCAGTAGGTTCTTAGCTGACAGCTGCCTGGTGCACAGGAGCACAGCAGAATTTCTTCCACTTGGGGCTACAACTCCCAGACCATCTCTATGCCCTCTGGCAGAGTCAGGGAAAGTATACAGCCACACAGCTTTCTTGTATTCTTTGCCCTAACTACGCAAAAGAGGGGACATATTCTGTGGAAACATTTGTCACTTAATTAGTTGCTGTTGGGGGGAAAAAAATTCAACCAAATTGTAGCCATAGTGCTCTTTTTTAAAAAATGTTGACTTGGGTTCACTAAGGACAGAGAAACGTCTTAAACTAATTACATTACATAATGTATAACAAGGGAATATTTCACAAATCCTTGTCTAAATGGAAAAAGACAGCAGAAAGCTCATGCGTACATGAGAAAAAACAAGTTTTATACAGCTCAGTCCTTACAACACTCCAGAAAATGAAAGTCATGGTCATTAAAGCAAAGATTTTACAAAAGCTAGACAAATTGGCAGCTAACTTGTATCTGGCCAACCCATTAAGTGATTCAATTGGAAAATCTCAAAGGATCCAAAAAAGGGGTTAAACCCTTGGTGTACCCCATTACGGTAGATGATTCAGAGATAACACAGAAAGTGATAGCGGAATATTATTTTTTGATGCTGCTTGGTTATCACACTGGATTACCAGAAACTGTTATTTCACACAAGCTATCATCATCTCCAGCACTTTCCATCCTACCTTCAGATAGTCTTGTTTCACGATCCTCCATTCAAACATATTTCTTCTTGCTGCTGCTGCTGCTACTAAAACACATACCAGTTTACTTTCAAATTGTCTCTGTGTGAAGCCAAATATATCATAGGACCCATCTAATCACATATTTTTCTACAGAGATCATGTGCAGTCCATTCTAGAAAACTGCTACATAGAAGAATACTTTGAGGATATAATTCAAGTTTTATACCCGACCCCTGCCGAATATATCCTGAGTCCCTCAAGCAAGGTCAATCCAGCCCCAGGAAGAGGCTGCAGCAGGAACTACCTGAACAGATCTTTCCACCACAGACAAATTTACTTGGAGTCACAAGAGTGGGAGCAATTCCAGCTCCCATCTTTGTCCTACTTCCCTAAGAGGGCACACAAGCAAGAGGGAAGCTGACTGGATCTTGCAATGAGATGCAGTAATTTATTCCTCCACCAAAGAAATGCCTGTCTGCCTCATGAGGCTTTCCCGGAGTTTTCTGGGAGATGACACCTCTTTTGTAAAAGCACTGCTTCCTGGCAGAGCCACTGCTCGATCCAGGTTTTCAATCAAAGCATATTCACTTAACTATTGCAGCAATTAAATGGTCTGCATAAACAAGAATGAAACACTTTTCCAGGAGCTCCATGAGAAATTCACACTTATAAAACTCATTTGCACAGCATCACTCTCACCACACGTGAGAGAAGGGCTTCTCCACTGCCTCACAACCCATTCTACAAAGCATGACCAAAGCACCTTCTCAAGTCTGCAAAAAAACTCTGGCACTGACTTACTACTCAAGCACAAAGAAACTGAAACTATGGTTATTGGCATTTAAAAGTAAGTAAGCCCTAACTCACATATCAGTACAAAACAGCAAAATCAACAGAAATAGATTACAGTACACACACCACCCGAAATGAGAACACTGTCCTCCTACAGAATGATGTTTTGTCTGAGTTTGCTCCAAACACTGAAGCTGGAAATACTTCCCAACTGTTTCTTCTGTACTTCTAGATATAAAATTTAGCTTTATCCTCTAGATACCAAAACCCAAATGAGATAAGTCACACTGGCGCCTCATCTTTGGAAAAGTGGCCAGGTACACTGAATGCAAGGCAGCTGTGAGAACATGGATCCAGAAGGGCCAGGGTCTTGACAATCCAGTTGCTAGATGTCTTTGACACCATTTTCACAGGTTCATTCTTTTAAAAACAGCCTAACCTCTCTCCCAACTCTTTCCTTGCCTTCATAAGGTTATCTGTACCCTCACAAACTTGTGAAAATGTAACAGAGAGAGCTTGATTTCTATGTGTAGGTATGCCTAAGCATGCTCTCAGGGTCCATGTGAACCTCAGATATTTCAGTCCCCACTTAGTCAAAGTTAGGGGAAGGGTGTGTCACCTCAGCATCTCAGCAAATAAACACAGTCCCTGGCCATGGCTCATTTCCCAGGTAGATGCAGGGGAAGATCCTTGCCTCAAGCTCACACTGTGTTGATTCTGATGGACTTGTAGAAAAGACAAATTTTAAAGTCAAAGGGCATTTACTGAGATCAACCAGCCATTATCTTAGATTTCCACATGCATGGCTAAAAAACGTTATTCAGCTCTACAGAACCACCACAGGAACACAAGGAAACTGGAGAGCTCTCAAACACCATTCTGTAACAGGCAGAGAAATTCAGGCAGCCGCATCAACACCTTTGACTGCAAAAAGATACCAGAAAACAGAAGAAAAATAACATGGGAGAAGTCCTCAGTCTATTGCAGCCAAGAGGAGTTTTGATATTGATTTAATGAAAGCCAAGATTGTCATTGTAATCCTTAAAATAAAAACCAGAAAAGCAAACAGGGGAACTAGGGAGAAGACACTGCAGTTAAGACGACCGTAAGAGAGACGTAGACTCAACTCTGAATACATTAAACCCGTGGCTGAGGAAGTGTTAGTTTTTACCTCTCTGGGATCCATAAACTAAAGGCTACCTTTTATTGCCAGGAAAAACACTGGGACTGGCACTGTCCTGGCACTGTCCTGGCACTGGCACCAGGGAGGAGATTAGCAAGGTTTGTGTTTTTAACAAGATTTATAGGTCTGTGCACTCTTGCAGTGTCACCAAATGGGTTTTTCAGGCACACATTTTTCCTTGGTTTGTCTAGGGCACTTGAGAGCTGACCATGTCACACATGCAGCAGCAGGAACCTCTGAACCCCATGTCCTGGGTAGGAAGCAGCAAAGGCTGGACTTGAGAGAAGACCTTCCACCTCCTGACACTGCTCTGACCCTGTTCTGAATCACAGCAAGGGGCTGAGGCAGGCTTTTTGCAAGGAGAAGAGAGAAATGTGGGTAGCAATCCCTCACATGGCAGCATCCAGGCAGGCAGGAGGGGCTGAAGGTTTGACCATGGCACTTCCCCTGTGCCTCATCCCTAGTCTGCTGCAGGACACTCCGTGCCTCAATAAATAACTGGCCATGAATGTGAGCTGAGCTTCTTCCACTTTGAAACCACCATCCTCCTCACCAGGACCCTGCCCCAGCAAAACAGATGCAACACAAAAACATCTTTAGAGGATTTCCAGGCCACCATGCTTAATTTCAACAACTGCTCTGTATCCTTGCATACATAGCCTGGATAAATCTACTTTCCAGAAACTTTTTACCATAAAAATGACACATTCTGAAGTAACCAAACTATGCATGCAGCATAATAGATTGACAAGTAAGGTTTAATCCAGGGCTTTCAAGGATATCATCTCTAAATGTAACAGGACAAACAAATATCAGCTTTATAATTACAATTACATGCTCTAAGAAAAATATTTATGTGCTGAGGTAAAAAAATGGCTTAATTGTTCCCAAAATGCAAGTCCCAACACACTGAAATAAAGGCAAACCTCCAAGTATTGCCAGCAACAAAAGGAATATTTTCCTCTATGTCAGCTGCTAGTGGCCAATGCAATTCACATAAATATTTTTTTCACTGCTGAGAGGACTCACTTCAGAAAATGTTTATATTTTACTTTTGCTTGGACAAGAACAGTAGCAGCTGTACAGTTTTAATGACCCTTCTGCAACTCAGCTGCAGCTGTGAGCAGTTCTACACAAAAGATGGTAAAATAGGAAAATTTTAGCAGTAGGGAAATTCTAAATGAACACAAATCAATCATATTCAAATCATTAATAACAAGGAAAAATTATAAACATGCCTTTCCAATGCTCTGTGATGTTTTTATAGTGTCCACCAGACAGATCTTGCCTACAGATTTCAGTAAATGCAGTTATGGACTTGCCTAAGAAAGCATGTGCCCAAACTGAACTGAATACAGTGGGATTCAGCGAGTAATGAAACAGCAATAATGAATGCAGGGAAGGAAAGAAGTTACAAACTGAAAAAAATAAGACATAAAAGCTGAAGTTTTCTGTAGAAGCATTAGCCTTCTAACTGTATAGCTAAAAATATCCAAAACAAAACCAGGGTGAATTTTCCCAGCATTTAATAACTTAAGGGAAGAAACTACTGAGTATGATTGTTTTTTTTCTATCCAGAATAATGCAATAAGCATAATTCTACATACAAACTTGGAGGCAAGGTATGTGTTGATAGTTATTTTTAATACTACATAGTGTCCAAAAGCACACACATACACTTTCATAAAAATTAAATATGCATGCAGAGTTGCTTCTAGAAGTGACAGTCCTCTGCTGATTCATACTGCAAAATTCCACCAGCACCCAGAGAACTTCACTCCTTTGCACAAGGCTGGTCTTCAGTCCCTGAACCTGTGGGAAAGATGCTGCCAGGTAGGAAATGCACCAGGTCAGGTTCCCCAAACTCATCAGCTTTACACACCAGCTATCTGTAGGTACTTCAGCATGTGGCAGGCTTCTGAGAAATGCAGAGGATGCATTTCCACAGACACTTTCAGGCACAAGTAAGAAGCATCAAGCCCACATGTGCTTAAGACAATACATCACACAGGAAGCCCACTGATTAGCAGCTGAGGCAGCTCTGTGTTCTTGTCAAAAAAGTGAGAAAAGAAAGTGTTTAATGAACACCAAAATAAAATCTGAAGGATGCCTCTAGGAAGGTCCAAACACTATCTTGAATACAAAAGCCCTAGAAGAGAAGTTTCCTAATGAAGAGGAGCTTCCCTCTTTTTATATGAAAAAGCAGGAAGTTCCTCACTTTGGTTCAGATGAAGTGACTTTTTAAAAGAAAAGGTATTTACTGGTAGAAGCCATAGCCACCTTTTTGACAAAGCAGCCCACAAAAACTGGGAAAAAAATTAAGCACTCTGTTACATCCAAATTGATGATGAAAGTACACTCCAAGCAAAGAAGGATGGAGGAGACACTGACAAGTTAACTAGCTGACTCCCCTGCCTCACAGGAGGATCAAAGCTGCCCAAGTTTACTCCTCAGAGATGGATTTTCCCCACCCTGTTGAAAACACCTCTCACACACAGCACTGTGAACTTCCTCCCACCCAAACAATCCCTGTCTGGCCTCTCCCACCTTCTGCACCTGGTTCATACTTTGTGCTTCTTTAATGGCTTAACAAGTCCTTGGCCTTGATTAGGGGAAGAGAGATAAAGGATTGTTTTATGTTGTCAGGGTTTAAACCTTGTGTGTTTCAATCAAGTTTATTGCAATACTCCCCCTTTAGTGACAAACTGAAATACATCTGCTGTATTGGGAGTTTCTGAAACTGCATACACTGGCTTTTACCCAAAGCTGATGTCTCAAAAAGAGTTATACCCCCTACCTCCTCACTAGCCTCAACAAAGATCACAGAGAGAGAAAAACAAAGGGTTTTGTTGATAACTGCAAAATTTGCCTCCAGCAAAAGGAATTAGAATCCAACAGAATCAAAAAAGCAAAAACAAAATAAAGAAAATATATTTCCTCTAAAAAGAAGAAACAAAGTAACAGGTCATGACATACATATGTCTGCAAGTCTCCTATGCTACTGCGCACTGGTAAGTTGCCTTAACATTACCCACTTTAAAAAGAAACATGTATTAGACATCTGCTTTTCATCCAGTGCACATGCAATATGCCCAGATGCTTTCCAGGTTTTTATTTTCTATGGCATTATCATGAAAAAAATTGTCCTCTTCAGTCCTGGTTCTTCTGTTAACCCTCTCAACCAGCTCTTTACTCAATTTAAGATACAGCTGGCAGCAACACCACTTCCACATCACCATCAGCGACATCCAGCCACACCGACCTGACCCGTGTCAGACCTGGGAACACAATTTCATTTTTGCTGAATTAGTGATGATGCCTTGTGGGCTACCTAGAAATAGAGGCCAGGCAAAATTAAGAGAATAAAAAGTGGCTACATTTATTGAAAGGCCTTCAGGTACTACACCCAAATGGAAAATGGGCGATGGGCTTTCATACTTTAATGAGTTTATTCCATTTGCATATTGGGGGTTAATCTTCCAATTACAGCATCAGGTAATGAAGTCATTTACCCCAAGCTTGCTCCCCCACAACTCACTTTTGTGTACATTTCTCAGGGTCTGAGACAGTCAAGTGTCCTTGATTCCCAGGCCTAGAGAGGAATTGTTTTGTCTGACCAAAATGGGAAAGCAGTAGCTAACACTTTATAGGGAGCTATACACTAAAGAATTGCAGGATTACAAATACATGAAAAACATAAAAGCTAAAATCCTAAGGCATCAGTGAGAGTATATGATACAAAGCTTATGCTGGCTTTGTGCTTTTTATGCCTGCTCAATGTCAGCAGCAGTATGAGAGACAGTCATGGAACTGGCCATTCATGAAGAATTAATCTACCAGTGCTTTTAAACAATCTGAACCACAGAGCAAGTCTATAGCAAATCACCACTTTACATCAAACAGACTTTATTTTCCTTACCTTGCCACCAACAATCTTAAAGCTGTGTTTAGCTTATTGTCAAATTGTGACAACAGCTAAGGTGAAGAAAAACTTTCAGAGTCCCATATGGCAAAGTAATAAACAAGTAATTAATAAATAAATAAATGGCATATCTTTTAAATCTGGAATGACTGGATAGAAATAAAAATATCTGGAATGCTTGTATCAGAAAGAAGAGGGGAGAAGGCAGAAGAAAGAAAAAAACTTAAGCCCAATGTCAAAACATACATTAATGTTCTTGCTTGTCTATCACTGAAAGAATCATGCAGTGTTTTGCTGTCAGGGACAGAACAACTTATGTTCATGCATAAAATAATACAGAGGAATCAAAAAACTTAAGAATGAGCTATTAACATAGGTCAGACAATTTTTGCAATAAGAAAATTAACATCCCTTCTGACATGTGACTGCTGACTAAAAGAAAAGGAGTAATCTCTTTCAGTTGACTTGATTTAAAATACACAAATCAGACTAGTAATTATTTTCACGTCCCTTGTAATACCAAGGCTCTACTGTTGCAGACACTACAAAAAAAAACCATGTAAACACAAAGTCTCTGCCTAGAAAAATCTCAATTTAAGGACTGAGGGGAAAAAAATATCCCAGTGGAACAAAAATTATCTGCCTGCTGATGGACACCCTTTAAGCACCTATTCTTTTCTTTCATATCTTTTAAAATAGGTTCCATTCTTTCAGATATATTTTCTCAGTCTCATTCTGGCAGCATGCCTGCATCCAGAGGCTAGCCTGTGCATCCCCATGCAGGCTTCCCATGATGGACCTGACCCAGCTCCCAGAGCAGACAACAAATTACACCTGACTCCAGGCAGAGCTGGATCAGGCCAATACAGCTCTGTGCATTAACAAAGGCATGCTGAAAGGCCAACACACATTTACATTTTAAACTACTTTTTTTGTGTGTGTTGTGAAGTCTAAGGCAGTCATTTCAGCCTCATTGAATACACAGGCCCAGAATTATGGCCAGACCCACTGCAAGAGCAAAGAATTCGAAAGTACAGAATGGACAAGACCAGCTAGAAATCATCCTCTTTCCACAAAAGGCTGGCTAGAAGATACTGATACCTGGCAAGAGCAACATATACAAAAGCTGTATTAAACCATGGAAAATTATCCCTTTCTACCCCACTTCAAATATCAACTACAGCATGGGGGAACTGGGAAGGCAAACCACAGGGGAGGCAATCAACTACTCACAATCAATACCTGAGTCCTACTGCCACTTCCCACTCAAATCACACAAAAGCATGCTGGAATAGTGTTTGGCACTTTGCAGACTCAGCCCGAGGGAACACCATCACTGAGCTCATGCAAAGCTTGCGAGTCTCCAGGCCCTGAGAAGACTTTGTGGCTGCAAGCAGCCTGGTGCCACATCCGACTCTCTGTCCTTCCCAACCCAGCCAGAGAAACCTTCCAAAACCTCCCCACAGGAGTACTTCCATACGCCAGTATTAACCACCTCTCTCTTCTTGGCACCTGCGCTTCACACAGGAAGCTGTAACAGTGTCAGAAACAAATCTGCCCCCAAGTAGAAACATTGGAGCTGAGACGCCTTAAGAGGGAGACTTTGTATAACAGAACACAAGGGAAGTTAATTAAGCTGAGACTTTGGTGGCTTTGAGCCAGCTGCAGTGGTTGTTCACAGGAGAGGCAGTATCTTAGGCATGTATATTTTGAGAATAGTAAGCACCTTGCAGCGCGAGAGCAAGTGGAAATTAAAATTCCCAGATCTTGAACCTCAAAGCCAGGAGCCTGTGCTTCTGCCTCTTCCCAGAGAATCAACATTCAAAAGTTCATTTGGAAAGACAGACACATAACCTTCAGCACCATCTCCTGGGGAGATGAGGTCCCTTTGGTATCTCCACGAAACTGCTGGCGAGACACTCTGTGGCTCAGCATTTCTTTATTTATCTCTCCTGCTCCTATGGGAAACATTCATAAGGCTCCTAGCAGAGAATAATTTACTTATTTATTTACTTATTTACTTACTTATTTACTGCTCTTGGGAGCTCACCGTTTCCAAAGTATGTTTGCCCCATGGCAGCAAGGTATTTCTTTGCCAGTGTCAAAGTTGGTAATCAATAACGTTTCTTTAAAATAACCAAAAACCTGTTACCCACCATTAAATAAGGACTGATTTTCCGTGAGGGAGATTTGTTTCTCCACACTAAAAACTGCATACAATAGGAGGAAAAACTGCCATACATAAATTCTTTAATACCTGAAGAGTGCTCCATCAAATATTTTGCCTTTTATCTTCCATCTTTCATGAATAGTCTTTTTTCCATCTACAATGAGACCAGTGTCTGCCTGAAGATAGTGAGGTCTTATTCCACATACTGTCTTTAGTACACAATGAAATGAAAAACCCAGCTTGCTGCTCCTTTTACAGAAAGAAGTGGCTAAATAGAATTGAATTTGTATCAGTTTTTAAAAAGCATAATTTAGGAGGGCAAAACCTGCTTACGTTCAAGTTCTAGATATTTAAATGATGTATTATTAGCATTGAAAGAAGAGATGCCTATGAACTGTTGGTGTATTCTTGGCTAGTCAATCCTGAAAACTAGACTGGCTTATAAAGAGTAATTTTATAGAGTGGTTAGAGCAGTAATTTGCTGTCTAGAAACCAGAAACAGGCTTCTCAAATTAATGTGAGGAAATGTCCTTCAAATATTTGATTTTCCATCTCATTACCGTTTATTTTTTAAATCATGGCATTGAAGTGTGTTGTAATTAGATTTTAATGTACTGGTGACACAAAAAGTAAATACAGAAGAAGTGTATTAAATAATGCATTTTCAAAATAAAGTAACTGCATAGAGCATTCTTCAATGTATTTCACCAAAATTTTATTAAATCAGAAGGGTCCTTGAGCTTTCAGGCAGCATTCTCTCTTATGTAACAAAATAGAATATTCATCACTAGGCCAACAAGATTACACATACAATTTTAGATTTGCCAAGAAATTCAGCACTGCTGCAATGCAACAGTTTGAATTAGCCACACTGTATGTATCCTCCAGGTGTGTTAATAGCTGTTCACATAGAGTAAGTCAACAAAGTACCCTGCATATAAACTTTAAAAACATGTATTATAAACACAAAACTGCAGTTATTATCAGATAGTCTGACATGAAATTCAAGCCTCTCAAAACAGGCATTCTTGCAATGAAGAAGAGGGTGAAGTCCAGTGGATATAGGTGCTATGTTTACATACAGTGTGAAAAGCATCCTAATTTTGGACCCAGCATACAGCAAATTTCTTCCTCTCTCAATGGACAAAACCTATGCTTTCACAGAGGCTGAAAAGAAGAGATTACTTCCTACCTTTTGATCTCTTCCACTTCTCTTGTGGAAAATAATGTGTTAGAACCGTATGCTGACGTGAACAGTGTGCAATTGCCATGACATGGTACTCTGCAGTTCCACTGTGGCCCTTTAGAAAGGACTGGAATACATTAGAGAAATAACTAAATTCATGGTAGTGTAAGTATTTGTTAGGTTCCCTCAGTTTTCCAGAGGTGTTTTCTCTATCCCTGATTATGGGACATGAAAGCAGGGTTTAGGAATGGAGATGGAAGAGCATTTAGACAAGCTCAGCTAATCAGAGAACTGGTTAATGAAGACTAAGGAACTGAATATCCAGAAAGGGCTTTCATGTTTAATTTAAATGCTGTTTTGATTGTGTTTTCCAATAAAGTCACGCAAATAAAGCAGAAGCAGTTGGAAGGAGTTTCCAGAACTAAAGAAATAATTGGGTCTAACTAATAGAAGATAACTGCCCTGACTCAAGGACTTTTTCAGAAAAGACAGACCTCTTTGATCTATCCAAACACATTCATAAAAGCACTCATATTATGAAAAATACTGTGATGGGCAAGACTGTGAAGCTGCAACACTTTCAGGCACCAACTCATTAGATTAACTGCATCAACCTCAAATGATCAGTATAAGGTCTGCTAAGATTTCAGATGAGGGCTGAAAGAAAACTTTCGATCTTTCTCACACATACACAAAGAAATATATAAATAAACAGGAGACTGTTAAAAATTTACTGCAATCCCAGGTTCTGGGAAACTCACCCCAGGTGCTCCCACTGCCCTGGTAGTCCACGTTTCTCCACTAACCTCAGGCATGTTAGGACACTGGGGACCCATAAGAAAGAGACCATCTCCTTCTGCTGCCCTCGCAAGAAAATGAGTTGATGACAATCCTGGGTTTCTAGTTCACTGGGTTTCTAGCAATTTAGGAGCCCTCTGGGTTGGTGAGAGACTGAATACCACAACTGGAAAATTACCAGAGCACAGCAGCACAACCATAAAAGCTTAGATCTGGTACAGACTCTCATTTGTGCAAAACTTGGGGTGAATGTTCTCAACTAAAATCACATTCTCCCACCCACCGCACTACAAGTGACCAAAACACTCCAAGCCTCCCCCTCATGGTGAGTCCCTTGTTCATAAGAGATGTACAATTATTAGTCTCCAAATGCAGAGTTTTGTACAATTCTTTCCACTTTTTACTGGCATAAATAACAGGTGGGAAAATTCTATCTTCCCACATAATTACTGAGTTCTTCTCAGCACTAACCAGCATCTCCTAAAACTGATGTCAACAAATTTACATATATTTTGCAAGCCTGAATCTGATTCATAGAATCATCTGATTCACTCATTTATAATCATAATACTAAGGTAGACTTAAGTATGACACTTCAGAACTATCACTTGTAGTATCTTTCTCTCTACCCTAATAATTCTTGCAGTACCTGTATATCTTTATCTCTTTATATTAATGTTCCCCTTCTTTATTTTCCATAAGAGTTTCCTGTGAGACACACTATCAAATGTTTCATTTTCAACAACCTGGATTAAAACCACTAAACAGCCCTTTGCAAAGTGGTCAGTAACCTTATTATGGGAAGATACTAGATCAGTCAGATCAGGTATCACCATGTCCCTGATTACTTTTCCTTTAAAAATTTGTTCATATAGCCTAGGACCATACAATAAACATCACATGAGCAGGTCTCAAAAGCAATTTTTTCCTGATGCCTTTGAAGATACTGCATCTAATTTTTGCAAGCCTGAGGTTCCAGCTCTGGAGCTGACAAATACAATGAAAAATCATACTGGTGCATTATGCATATCATATGTTCCTTCACTACTCCAGGGTACAGATTATTCATATTCCTCCATTCCCATCCCCATCTCATGACAATAAGCAGGTAATTATTTTGTTACTTTATTTCATCTTTTACCACCTTTTTGAAAACCATTCAGTATTCTCCCATTTCCCCCTAGGCATCATCCATGTACCCCTACTAACCTCACTGCAAAGCAGAACAGATACAAAAAACACAATTATATTTTTTTAATAATAACTACTAGAGTTCCCAAGTTTTAATACTCACAATTGCAGCTCCTTGAAGGCACAAAATAAATTAAGTTTATCTAATATATGTCCTCACTCATGTCACTACTTGTTTTTTATCTTGGAGTTCATCTATTTTAAGCAATTATTTCAGGTTTTGCAGGAAAAAAAATCCACTTGGTTACAAATTTCAACTTATTTTTTTACATAACACAAAATTTCCTGCTTAGTGGAAACTGAGAGAATGGTATTTTGGAATTTTGTAAGCAAAAAACAACCAAAAATTATGGGAAAGCAAGCAAGAGGTGTCTCTTCACAGGCAGTAAAGCTGCTTTTGAAAACTGCAATTGAGAATACTGAAGGAGAACCAGGTAATGATCGCAAAGGGGAAATAATTGAAAACTTCCTTCAGAGAGCTGAGTTGCACTACTGAAAACTATCAGCTCCACACATGCTTCATCAGACAGCAACATTCAACAGCCTCCAGTCTCAGAAAACCAGAGAATGGTTTTTAGTTTCATTCACCCTGCTTTTCAATGAGCTGTTACCCAAATGAAAGCAACTCTCCAGGCAGAAGCCTAGTATTGTAGGACTTACATAAAGAGGTACTTCAGAGCAGCTTAACTCCATTGTCACAGCATCTACAAACAGAATAAACCAGTGGAATTATTACACACCCATCATGAGGTACTGATATAATGTGTGATTCGTGTCTGGGTCAACATCTTCCAGAACTAGGGGGTGGAGGGTATTAATCTTATCAGCTATCCAATTGTCCCAAATCTCTCCAGAATGAGAAAATGCTGATGCCTATGTAAGGCTGGAGGAGGGGTGGCTGGTATTACTTCACATCTCGCATGCATTTCAGATACCAGAAACAGCGAACAAAACAGGCCAGGCTGAGCCCAGCTGCTGAGACACTCCTAGCTGCCGCAAATTAAATCATGGGAATTTCAGCATTTATCTCTAGAAGTAAAAAATGGAACTTGAACTGCACTGTAGCAACTTTTACTCCCCACCAATATCCCAAGCGTCTGGTGTTGATTTTTTTTCAGCAAATTCATAGAAGTTATCATCAAGGCAGGTTCCTTAACTACCATAAAACAGCTAGCTACTGAGACAAGTCACCACCAGAACTAACACAACCACAGTCATCATAGCAACTCTGATTTCCATAATCATATTTCAGATTCATTACACCCTGAAAATTCACAGTCTAAAAGTAGTATTCTTTTCAAATGAGAAAACTATACCAGAAGCAACATCTTTATAGCAGCAAGGTGGGTTCAACAACTATGCACAAGTCATCTTCAACTTGCTGAAACAGGATACAAAAAAAGACTGCCTTAATAGAGGGCTGCCTCAGCTCAGATGTGGCCTTGTTGTTACAGCTGAACAGTGTCCAAGAACAGCACAGTTGTGCAGTTCACTGCATGTCAATGCATATGTTCAGCCTTGTATGAGTCAGATAGGATTTGAGAGGTTCCCTACATTCAAATGCAGAAATGAAATGCATGGCTTCAATTGAAACCAAAGATTACCCACCCACCATCCATGCATATACTCCTTTTAAACCACAAATTTGTTAATCCTCATCTCCTGGTGCTCACCAATTCAAGTACATTCACATGTCCAAAAATTCCTGCAGTTCTAAAATACTGCAAAATCCTTCACAAAATCACTGGTCACAAAGGTTCAGCCAAAAAAAATCCAAACCTTTCATGCTGTAAGAAAAAGATATCAAAGCGAACACTAATCCAGCCAGCCTATTCAGCAGTAAGATTCAGACAGAGGAGTTTCTTATTCTCTGTGTAGAAAGGAAGTATCCTCCAGCTGACTCCAAGGCATCTCACTTCAGCAGACAAAGTTCTGCAGTTTCCAGCAACAGCATCCTGAACCAACCTTAAGAGCAGGAGCACGGGAAGCACAGCCCTGTTGGTACAAAAGAAAACAGGGTTATAAGTCAAATAACAGTAACATTAGTTCCACAAGGAGTAGTTTAAGGTAGAGTCTTTCACCAGTGTTCACTGACAGAATAGATGACACACATTAGTATCTATCCCACACCTCACAATTACTGCTGCTTTTCTGAAGTGGGCACCACTTCATGGTTGTCTGAAACAAGAGACTCATCAGTCAGCTGTCTGACTCCACTGCTCTATTCCAATGTATAAAACCCCTCCACCTACACTGGGTCTCAATCCTTAAAGGAACATATCCAAACTAAAGTCCACCACCTCCACTGCAAGAAACTATGAGCACATGCAAATCATTTTGCCGTGCCAAGAGAGTAAGAACCACTCTTGGATGCTTTTGTCAAATGATTATCCTGATCTCCAAAGCCTCAAGAGATTTATCTCAACATCTTCCTCCTCTGCAAGGGCGAGATAGGCAGGTATCCAGTCTAGTCTACCTATTCTACAGAAAGTGTGAGCAAGAAAACAACTTAGCTGTTCTTTTGGAGGACAAAAATTGCATCACCAGTACAACAAACTTCTTCTGTATTGGCAAATACAAACACAACTCACTGGAGAGATGGTGCCATCCTGGCTTCCCTTTGCCCTTTGTTTGCATCACACTGTGGATCCCCTGGGAGCCTGAGCAATCAAAATACTGAGTACCTAGCACAGCATGAATGCAGAGTGGATGAATAAGCTTATCAGAACCAACCAAGCTTTTTCATACAGCACTGACTAGAACCATGCTGAAAGAATATCAGTACTTTCCCTGTATACTTGCCTGACAAGCCAGCTTATAATGGTGTTTCCTGGATACTAATGGTACTCATTGCTTTCTGCAGAGGAATCAATAAAAGTGAACTCACAGCACTAAGAAGCTTCTTTTGCTTTTCTCATGCTCTGAAGACTTTAGAAAAAAGACTGTTTAGAAAAAAGTTTCACGTGAATGGCTCACGTCTTTCCTCTGTCTGGGGCTTACAGTAACTCAGCCTGGCTGCTGGAAGTGGCTGGGAGAGGCAGGAAGAAGAGGATGCACGTAGGGAGGAAATACTCAGCTCTGGCTACAGCACAGCGCTTGTGCAACCTCCATTTCAGATCAAGAGCCTGAAAGAGACACCATCACATGCAGCTTACTCCTCACCACTCACCTCCTCTGTACAGCAAAGAACTGCCCATCTCCACAAAAAGCAGGGCTCCCAGTGCACATAAGGTACCATGCAGACAAATCCTCTCCAGTGCTAAGGCAGAGTCCTACCCCACACAGCAAGGGGAGGGTCGAGCTCCTGACATCATGAATGCACATAATTTTACAGAGCAACACCTGATCCCTTCCTTGGACATCTGTGCCTCTGACACAGAAACCAGCACGACGGGCATCTAACAGACAAACAGGTCTGGTTTCAGGCATTGCCTACACTGCCAGTGACAGCAGTAGCAGAAATCATCTACGCACACAAAAAAACCCTTTTCAGCATCCAGTTTAGCAGCTAATTTAATGGAATCATATATTGTGATGTGGTACAAACTGGAAAAACTTGCAGCCGAGGTGAATATACAAAAAGTATATTAACAGATATATTAGTTACGTATCAGGCAGAGGTAAATATACAAAAAGGAGCAAAAATTCTTGACCAACGTTTTAGTGAAGTAAACATTTTTTCATCCACGATATCCCCTTAAACCTAGTGACAAATGTTATTGCCGGTTCCTAACCAGCACAAGCTAGTAATAGGAACAGCAACATGCAATTTTGATTTTATCAAAGATGCAAGACATTCCAATGCACAGGTGGAATATATCATTCCAATATTCTTCACCCAATATTCTATTTAGTTTTTGTCAATTATGGGACTGACATATATTCCAATTTTTTCCAGCATTACAAATTTTACCATTTTACAGCATGGGTTCCCCAATTATCACGATATGTTAGAAGGACCACAATAAGAAAATAAACCAATGTAAAATAAAAACATCCATTACTGACTTAACTAGATTTTTACTCTGTACACATCAAGAAATTAGATAAGGGGAAGAATTATTTAAGTTTTACCTTTAAGGAAGGTTTTTCTACCAGATGACAAGTTTTCCCTCCAGGCAACACTGTGACTACTATTGGCTGTCCCAGCTCTTACTGTCTGTCATCAGCATTTTCCTAAACACAGAAGGGCACTTCCTGAACTTACAGCTGGGTAGGTTCAGGAACTATAACTAGTTATGGTTATAGTATAGTAACTATATAAAGTTATTATGCTATAACTATATCAAGACAGGCACATTAAATCTCTGTTTGTGGTCAACCAAAACAATAAAGCAGGGATGCATCCCACCCAGAGGCCACTGGGAGGCAGGCAGGAATCCCCAGAGCATCATTTGTAATGCTTTAAAATCCAATGTACTTGTCTTAGCAAAATGTCTTGTAGAAGTCTAGCAGCACATGCAGATCAGGAGGTCTTTTACTGAGCTCTTTCTGTGTAACTAACCATTACCACCATGTGATTATTTTGACCCTGCAAACAGTCTGTTTATACTTCTCAGATGCATATACTCATCAAAAGCCGTGAGACTTCAGTATGGTGCTCACAGACAAGCCATTGGCCATTAGTAACACTCATCCCAAAGCTCCAGCTGTAAAAGCACAGCAATGGAACTAAACTGTGCTCCTGATTTTATAGATTGCATCTGAGGTACATTATGTTAGTACACCGAAGGCTTGCTCACAGCTTCCCCAGCATCAGAAGCTACACTGCACAGTCACCAGGTCAAATGTGGTACAGAACAGTCTGTTAACTACAGATTGTTGATTACTTCACTAGACATTAGCTGCTCTTGAAGGCAATTGAAGAAATGCAGCTAACCACTTTTTAAAATATCACTCTTCAACAATTTGAGACAAACAGAAGCTTAAATCTTATTTTTTAAAAAATCACCCCATTCAGGGCTACTGAAATACCAAAATACATGCAAATTAATTTGTTAAAAACAGCCCTTTTGTGATCATTGGAAGGGAATTTAAGAGTCTCCAAGAAAAGAATCACACTTCTTCACCTCTGAGGAATAGTCTAGGGTTTTAGAGCACAAAAAAAAACTCTAGGAAAAAATGGATCTTCTGACAGAAGCCTGTTTTTGAGGTTGGCAAAATACATTCTTTATGTATTCCTGTATTAACATTCTTAATGTAGCATTTTCATTTCAGCTAAAAAAAATGGAGCTCTAGAATTTAAAAACCTTAAAAATGTGAGATGTGGGTTATATATTACTGAAAGACAAAAATAAAACCAAATGTATTACTAAGGTTACTGAAACAAAATATGTTTGATAATATTGTGAAACACCTGTCTCACTCCTTTTAACACTCATTTTGACAGAGACAGTAGCTTTCTAATTATGAAAATTTTAATGGCTTTAGCATTTATCAGTTTGTGAGTTGTGAAGCCATGGAACCAGAGCAACAGCAAACCCTTTCAAGAGTTCATGCAGCACAGTTGTACAGTTTAATGACCAGGTAGCAAAGAAATGGACCAGAAACTTTTGATTCTACAAATGCATTCAAATGGGGGCTCCAGTGCTATCTTGTGACACTGCACCATCTCTCAGGCTTGGCCATCCACCAAACCACTATAATTAACAAAGCAAGACAATATTCTCTGTATTCAATGACACTTTTGTAACTGGTACTCTACCTTCATGAACAGCTAGAACTGTGCAACAAACTCTACACTTTTTAAATTTTTATACCAAAAGTCATTAAACTTAATTTTGACAATCAAAGCAGCAGCTTCCTTTGAGAAGGGCAACTATTCCACCTTACAGCCCTCTTTTAAGTATTAATGTAGCTTGGTGGTATCTGCTTGTCTTAATGATGTTACACCTGAAAGATAACAAGTCAACTAGTTGGTAGAAAAAGCTGTGTTTTTGAAAATTCTGTAAATCATTGGCATAAATGTCTAATTCACAAGTTAACTGAGAAGGCAGGATGAATTGCCTGTTATCAAGACACACCTACACAATCATTTTCCTTGTTTCAGTCAATATTCAAACATCATTCTGGAAAAATAAAAGCAATTAAGCAGTCTAATATTTTCACCAGATGTTGTCCTGTCAATTTTTCATACCAAATTCACTGGATACTTTACTTATGTAGAAAAATCCCTCTTAGTAAAATGCCTCCTGATATCCTACATCCACAATGTGCAGTAAAGAGCAAATTACTTCTGTAAAATAAAACATCTATGTGCTTTATAAGATTTATGAGAACTTTGTCCATTTCTTTACAGTATCAGACACAGAGGCAAGAGTTAAGTTCATAAAAATGAAGAAGGATTTTAGAGCCTGGCACATCTCTAATCTGTGTACAGAAGTGTCCCAACAAAACACTACCAAGAACTGCTTTGAAAGGTGTTTCTCAGAATTGTACTGTTAAAAAAACTTTCATTTCCTTTACATTTTTGACTATTAAAAAAGTGAAGAGTAACAAAGTTAAAAACTTCTTTTGTTCTGTATGAGAAACGCAGGCGCCTTTATGATCAAGACTAAATAGCTTGTCCTCACTGGGACAAAAAAAAAAAAGGAAAAAAAAAAAGTGGCTTTTATGGCAAAATAATGAACTTAAAACAGGAAAACAAACAACGACATATATTTAAAAACAACAACAAAACCACAACGAAGCCCTATTCAAACCCCTCTCCACCTTTTGGGGCTTGGAAGGGGAATGACAGGGCACGCTTTGCGCGGGCACCAGCGCAGCCCGCCGGGTGCACCGCGCAGGGCGGTGCCGGGACGCGGTCCCAGCCGGCGGAACATCGCCGCAGCTCCTCAGAGCCCGACGCTGCGGGACGGCGAAGGTTCGGGATAATGCACGCTCCCCGCCCAGCGCGGCGGCCCCGGGGCTGCGGGGCAGCAGGTGCCGCGGGCCGCGCTCGCCCTCCGCGGGCAGCGCCCGCCTTACCTACGCCTAGTGTCCCGGGCCGGGCTCCGCCGCCGCCGCCGGGCAGGGAGGGAGGGAGGCAGGGATGGAGGGAGGGAGGCGGCGCTGCCGAGCCGCCCGCGGGAGCGCTGCGGGACGCGCCCGGGCCCGCGGATGCACCGCCCCCGCCCCGGCAGCCCGCGGGACCAGGGAACAAAGGCGCTTTGTGACAGCCCCGGAGTAGGGAGGCTCCGCGGGAGCAGACCCCGAGGCAGCTCCCCGCCGGCAGCTCGACGCGACAGGGAATGCACGGCGAGAGCCCCGCGGGGCCCCAGCCGCGGGTGGGGGAGCCCCCGGCGCCTGGGGCGGGGAGCGCTGCCCTCTCCCG